>NC_050193.1:14721074-14791074 GCF_008315115.2 Sander lucioperca | reverse complement strand
TCCTGATGGCAGTGCTTTTCAACAATATACAGTAGTTCTACTTCTTGGATTTGTCCACATGGCTGTTATTCTTTGCACAATTTATTTTATGTGATGGACACAACCAAAATAAAAACAGGGACTTCAAAGAATATGACATTTTAATACACACACACACACACACACACACACACACACACACGATTATGGTTGATTGCCAGTTGCAGTTTCTTTTCGTTTTGGAAAGCAATTTCTAAAACAATAAAAGTGATCAGAACCATTTTAATGATGATAAAACCATATTAAAACATCAATTTAATGCCTGTGCACACATAACCTGAAATTAGTAAATAATGAATACATCTATTCATTTAAATCCAATCAACATGAGCTACAAATAATGCTTTATTATGTTGTCCTTTGTTCTTGAGTAACACAGGACAAGAGTTCTAGGATAAGGTTTAGTTTCTGTTTTCATCAAGTGGATTTCATGTGGTGGCTGTCAAAGCAGAGGGATTAATCACCCAATGAAAGTCAACAATAGCCAAGGTCAAGACTATTCCGGCAAAAGATGTTAAATGTATCGGTGAGTAAACATGTGTGTGAGGTATCCATTTGTAACTGTGTGGAAAGGCAGTCAATGCCAGATCGTGGATAAACTCGGGAAGTAAATTAACTTCCACAAACAGAAAAAAAGAAAAATACAGAGATGGAAACTGCAAACAAGTGCAGCCAGTGGTACTTAAGCAATCAGCTGAGGCAAGCCACAACTTTTTTTCTGTTATTCTTATGATTGTTCCTTCCAGTCCCTGTGTTTTTTTCTTCTCTCCATCTCTTACCAGTTCTCTCAGTGGTAGCCAGCCATCTGTGCGAGGCCTGGTTTAGAGAGGTATAGAGAGAGTTTATGTGCGATGTAAAGGCATATGAAACATGTAAAAGCACCAAAGGAGAGAAACAGGTAAGATTGGAAAGGGAATGAAATGAGAAAGAAAGAAACTTATGATTTTATTTGACTGTCGAGTGTGCATTGAGGCCAGAAACAAGTCCATCAAAGGGCTACAGAAAATCACATTTGTACCTTATGAGAGGTTCTGCATTAGGATTTTGGAAAAAAAACAAAGATAGAAACCTTACAAGAGAACAATAAGAGACAGAAAACACACACAAACACACAAACACACACAAAGCAGGGTACTCACTTGGGAGTTAGCCCCGTTTCCTTTCATTGTTTCCTCTCACCTCCTTCCCTTTTGCCTTCACCCATCCCTTACGCCTATACACTCCCAGCCATATTTGCGTCATCAAGCATCAAGAACAGTTTGTCACATTAGTTTGCTGCTCTGCAGAGAAGTGAGAGAGGTAGAGAGCCTCGACCTTCCTAAAGACAGAGGCTTTCTGCATCTTAAACAGCGAGTGTTTCTGAGAAAGCTGGGGCTTGCAGATGGTTGCCTCGCTGCTTATACAGCAGGCCATTATCATGTTAGGACCCACTCTCAATGTCACATGCACGCACATACACGCAAATACTGAAATTCAAATCAGGAATGAGGAAAAACATTTTGATCACACTGCGAATAGTAAAGAAACGGAGCAGTCTTGTGTGAAATACATCCAGAGTAAAGGTAGGACAATCATTATGTATAACCAATAGCATTTTTGCCCATTTTCTGTCTCTGACCACCAGCCACTCATTGTCCTCTACGCATGTCTGTCTGTCCCTTTGTGCCTTGTCCAGCCACCTCTCTTCCCCTTTGTAATTACACTCTGAGTAATACCATTAGCGATGCCATGTCTCAGCAACATCCAGGACGCCAAAGGTCAATCAGCGGCCAGTTCCCCTTACAAACAGTCCTAAAATAAATTTCTCAGCAATGTGTAGAAGTGCTTAAACCAATTTTAGCTGGATTTGTCAGTTTTAGACATGAATTAAACTCAGGCCGTTATGTTACTGTAACGCGTTACACCCAACACTGGCTGGGAAGCATGGGAGAACCAGAACCAGAACTGTGTGGGGCAGAATTTCAGACCCTGCTGCAGTGAAAGACTTTCTAAAGGCAGCTGCAGATTTTTACGACACAAGGTGGTAGTGCTCATTCAAACTGCTTTTGTCCACAGGGGCCACCAAAATCAACACAAAATGAAAGTTCCTTGTAGTAACTTTAAGTAAATGTTCTAAATACTTCTTCCACCACCATGTATTGAGAAATGAATTACAAAGTAAATACAATGACATGGACTATAATATTGTATGTGACTTTTCTCCAAATTTTCTTTGATGTTCGTATTTCCTATAGCCATTCATTCTGGAAGTTATTCAAAGCTGTATTAACTTATTACTTATATTACACTTGCCAAATCCATTAAAAAGTGAATCACAGTGATGACTGTGACCTGATGACCCCAGTTGCTGATACATTTTTTTGATCTGCTCATCAGCTGTTTCCCTGTCACTCAGCAGGGATTTCTCCTGGTGCCTCACCAAAGGGTGTTTATAACAAGGCCTCCAACCTTAACCACTGAGATGAACAACAGAGCAGCTCTTTGTTAGCTGACTGCAGCTTCAGGTCCCTGACAGCTGCTTCACAACAAATACACACACACACACCAATAAAATGCCACCCAGCCCTACTTGGCATTCTGTTTTAGGTAACACTCTGTGTGTGTGCACACAAGTGTTAGAGGGGTATGACAGCGCTGATTGAACCACAATCGGACAATGAATACCAATCTGTGCATTCCCAATCTGTTCTGCCTACCATTCTCCTTCCCTGTCCTTGTGTGACTATACTTTTAGTAGCAGCTGCAAAGCCACCGTGTCTGTCGGTGTCAGTGTTATCTATGTCATAGACACTCTAAATACCCTTTAGGGGTCCTTTAGTAGGATCCACAGGGTGACTTGCAAGATGAAAACTTCACCAGACAAAACAAAAAACAAAAACAATAGTGCATTCCCATAAAGGGTCCTTGAGTCTGAGGTCTTGGGTCTAATTAAGGTCTGACATACCTGTGTTCACTGCATTCTCACAGATATTTTTAGATCATTACTGAAACACATCTATTGTTTTTGTCACGCTGACATTGGGTCAGCCAGACAAACATGTAAACACCCAGACTGTCCTCAGCCATAAAAAGGCCATATAGGCCGATTGCCCAGGCAGATCATAGCGACCCGTATTTACGTTTGTTGTTAGGCGGCGACCTCTCATGGCCATAGTTATTGCGAGAGCAAATGAGGAAGTGAGGTGACAAGGTATAAAAGCGCCAAATACCGCTTTAGGAGGCAGGCTGGGTCAAACAAACACAGGACTTTCTCTCAGGTGACCAGAGTTTGTGTCCTTGAGTGAAACAAAAAGTCAACAGTCTTTTTTAAATCAACCGACTTTTACTGACCTTAGTCTATGACACAGTTACATCTTCATTTTGGAAGTTTTACAAGACAAATTTTAAGCCAATCTCTGATGATTTCCTTACCCTTACTAAGTATTTTTGTTGCCTAAACGTACAAAAACTGGCACCGTGCGGCAGTAAATAGTCTTCTGGAGTCAAAGGACGCAATTGAGCTGTTGTTCAGATAGGAGGATGTGTTGATAAACCAGGGGTGAGTTCAGTGGGGGGCCTGCGGTGGCATGGGCCAACCCTGAAATCTGGCACCCCAGGAGCCACCTCATTATCCTAAACTATGATTGGCTATCTATAGGAGAGAGGTTAAGGTTATGGTAACTTTATTGTCCCTGAGGGGCAATTGTTTGTACAGCCAGCAGACAGACATAAAGACAAGACACACAACGATACAGCAAAACATGAAATACCCACAGTATAATAAAATACTTAATTTAAAACAGTTCTGGCAAATTGTTTAAAATGGAAATGGAAGTCGGGATAAAAGAGTTTCTGAGTCTATTGGACCTACATCTAGACATGGAGTATCTACGGCCTGAGGGAAGTAACTTAAACTGGCAGGACAAAGGGTGGCTAGGGTCAGCAGCAATGGATTGGACCTTCTTTTACCACTCTGTTGGAGTAGATGTGGGAGAGAGTGGGGAAGTTGATGCCTGCAATCTTGCCACATGTCCTAACGATACTCTCTAGTCGTTTTTTGTTTTTTATGGACAGAGAACCAAAGCAGCAGATAAAACAGAAGGTTAAACAGACTCAATTAAACAGGAATAAAACATTCTCATAAAAGTGGGGTCGATGTTAAAATTCCTCAGTTTTCGGTAAAAGTACATACGCTGATGGGCTTTGGCACAAACAGCATCGGTGAGTAGTTCAAAACATAGCTTGCTATCAATTATTGTGCCAAGGTACTTATATTCTTGTACTGTCTCAACAGGTTGGCCATCAATAATAGCGGGGGGAAGATGGGGGCACTGTTTCCTAAAATCAATAATTAATTCTTTAGACTTGGAGACATTTACGTTTAAAAAGGAACGCTTACACCAATTATTAAAATCCTTCACTATTGGTCCGTGGTCAATCACACTTTCATTAAGAAGAGACACAATGACAGAATCGTCTGCAAATTTAAAAGAAGAGAATCATTATTTTTGTGAACATAAGTCTCTGAAAGTGAAATAAAATATTCTTATCTGCGATTCCATCAATTGATAACAGCTCTATTGTGTTTTCATGCACACAGTATTCTGAATATTATCCAATATACTGGTAATGGTCATATTTTGGATGAGCTTTTTACAATAACCTCCATATCTTGCTCATGAAAACCATCTGAACATTCAAATGAATGGATGTTACTATGGAAATGAAACTCACACAAAAAGAGAAATCTAATAGAATAGTAAACGTGATAAAATGTCATATAATAAAGCAGTGCCAATATGCTCTTTCACCCGATTTTCACAAATAAGAGGATACAGTATGAAGAGCTTGGGGAATTGTTTGCATCATTACATTAAAGTTCTCTTTACACTCTCTCGAAATGCAAGAGCATGTCTGTCTCCATCTCACAGTTTGAATTTGTAATGCCTTTCTTCCCTTTATATATATATATATATATATATATATGCTGCATCCCTGTCCATCCCACCATGTCTCACTGCACTTATCTTAGCATTTTAGCCTTTGTCTGAACACTCCATTGCTGTCTCTCAAAACAAATAGGACAAATGTTGTGGAAGGAGGAAAGGGAAGAAGTGTGCGGTAACAAAACACAAAGAGGTAGGAGAAAACAGTAGGGATTAGAGGAGTAGCCGGGGAGGGTCAAGCTGCCTTGAGCAGAGTTCACTCTAGTTATTTTCCTCCTTTGATTCGTCTTGTTTTAAATCCCCGCTCTTTATTATTTCAGTGCGGTGCAGAGTACTTTTCGCTGCAGTTTGGAGCCTCATCATTTTGCCCTGCAGGGGAAACATGCAGATGGTAAGACGCTCCACTCCTCTCTCATCCCTCACTTCCCGACTCATTTTCCCCTCTCCTCTCCTCCATCCCTAATGAATCAAGATAATTAAAAAGAAAAAAAAAAAGGTGAAAGACGAGGGCAGAGAGAATGACACAAAACAGTTATTTTTGGGGCATGTAATTACTTATTTGAACAGTGGACAATCTGCCCATTGGCCAGGGATATTAGACCATGTGACTTATGCTTGTTTGTGATGTTGTGTGTTGGCTAAATGCAGACAATTTGTGTTTATATGAGTTGTTCTTATCATTATATCAGCACTCATTAATGAAAAGCGGGGAATATTGTGAGACTATGTCCACGCTAAGCTAGCTAATTAAAAAAAATGCTGTTTATGTTTGAAAATGCACGTACACTAGCGGTTTGAGCTTGATTTCATAAAGATCACCATCCACACAGCAATGCCTATATAGATAAAGGGTTAAATCTTCTTTCTTCTCTTCTTACTTCTGTCAACGAGAAACAAAACTGTGCTTCCAACATCTGGTGAGAGTGTAACATCTGTTGAGTTGGTTAAACCTCTGCTCAGACCCAAGGTAAAAGTGTTGAAAAAGAGTGCAAATGAGTGCCAACTCTCACGGGCATTGTGAAAAGCTGGACATCAGGGGCGATGCTAGACTGGATAAACCCAGCCCGATCTGATGGCGATTTGATTTTGCCCTGCAGCTCAGGCTGGAAACCTCTAAATGTTTCTATCCTGCTTCCGTTACAAATCTGCGGGGACCAATCACAAACTGGCTTATCCACCTGGCGCGCTATTAACACGATGACGATAGAGAAGTGACGGCAAGCAGCTTTTTGTTTACATTCAACATGGCGGCCACCGAAGTGCAGCAACCCGTTGATGCGCTCTCTGCCTGTGGAATTTTCGAAATGTTCTCACATTTGCGATGCTACTTCACAAGCCATCCCAGGCGCATTTCCCCCTGCATTTCCCCGGCTTCAGGTATGTATGCTTTGAGTATTTAATGAATACAGACCTGTCCGTCGCTTTGTGTCCACTCTCTCTCTGTAAAAATAGAGGTGAGCAGCGCGGCTGGTAAGTGTAGCAACTTCAGTTAATTCTAGTGGACTCGTGCTGCTGTGGGCAGTGACGCGTTGCATTCATGTTCTACCTCCGATGAAGAGCAGCGTACAGCCACTTCTCTAAACTTTGTCAGATACCAGAGACCCAAATGGGCCTCTGTGTCTGTCAGAGGGTCTGAATGAGATACTACCATATCAGTGGAGCAATAACATGCACAGCAGACTATATTACAGCTCTCCAAATCTTGGAGAACACAGATGGGAGGAGTTATATTTTGAATGTGCACAAAGTAAATATGAGCAGAAAGCATGCTGAAACACATCTGAGCTATTGAAGTCCAGGGGTTTATAAATTAATTAAAATGAGTTAATGTATGATTAACATGAATAAGTGCCACATGCACATTTAAAGATGTTACTTCCCCAACAAAAGACGCAAAAGAGGAGGGAAGAGTAAATTAGGCCTACATGTGTGTTGACTCAGCAGAGATAACGTTAAATTAGAAAAAGTTGATCTACAAGAGAATAGTTGAAAGTAATACAGATTGCCTGAGGGCATGCCTGTTTTCAATTGTTTCCAGCATAAATTGATGTAGAAAAGGGTAGAAATAGGTTCAGAAAAATTCAGTGTTTAATGCTCAAAATGTCTCCTCACAAAATCTGGAAACAAAACCTATGCCATTGGGTTGCCAGGCCATGCAGCTGTGACTGGTCCAGATGTTTGTGCCAGCTCACCAGGGGGGCAGATACTGGGAAACTTTGGGCCACTATTGTGCTTCTCTAACCTCTGTGCATCTCTAAATGTAACTGTAAATAATTCATTAAATGTTTCATAAAATGAACAAATAGTCGCTCTTTTCCCCAAAAATTACGTAAGTGGGGCACACAGGATGAGGGCCAAACATTACTAGGCCTTGGCACAAAAAAAGTTTGAGAAAGGCTGTGATATAACACATGCACAAAATGAGCCATGCTGTGTCTTTTGTCTTGCTGTTGGTATTTTTCAGTCTATTTTCTGCTGGACCTTGTGGTGGGGAAAGGCCTTGATTGAAGAATGAATTTCCCTCACTGCCTAACCTAATGAGGTTTGCTCTTTGGCCAACAGTGCCCCTGGTGTCCAAAAATGGTTATTTCTATTTATTTAGTTTTGAAGGATTAGAATTTATGTAAATCAGTGGTTCTCATTCTTTCTCACATTTCAGTGGTCCTAGTAGATGCCTTTGTCATTTCATTTATTTTTTTCTTTTGCTGTATGGCAATGATGCTGAATGAGCCAAAAACAATTGCTTTGTACGCGACAACATTTTTGTTGGCCCCACCAAATCTCATTCCAAGGTTTTTTGAAAAGTTGGCAGCCCTGGAAAATACAGAGCAGACTCCCCAGACTAATGTTCAATCTTAAAAGATTGAGCTTGGTCTGGTGATAGCCAGACTAGGGCGATGCCCAATTATCGTTTAAATATTGGGATCACGGCAAGCATTTTCTGACTGTCTCTCCTGGAGGACATTCATAGTGTTGCAGTCAATTGTTTACATGAAACATGATAGAAATAGTCAAGAATGAAATAAGAGATCTAGAGAGAGATGTTCAAACCCTGCTTTCTCAGCTTCACACACTTGGCCAAACGCTGCAGTGGATGTAAATGTTGGATGGTCGCTTTTTGGAAAGTTACAAAAATTGCTGGACAGCAGCTTAGTATAGACGGTAGGTCAAAAAAGAGAAAAAACACTGTACCGTACTCTAAGAGGACAGGAGGGGCACAACTGCGAGTGGAGAAACACACATCCACACACAATGACACACAACACGCAATCCATTTGACCTGTGGTGAATGTGAGGAAGAGAGAGAGGAGAGGAACCAGCACAGTGGGGATGTCGCACATCAACAACAACATGACTCAGTCTCACCTCTTCCCCTTAAGACTCTCTCCTCCTCCTTGTTTTTCCTTAATAACCTTTTACTCTCCTCCTTCTTTGAGTCTCCTATTATCGCTGTTCTTCTCCTCCATTCCTAAATGCTTTTTACATCTGACATTCTTTTGTCCTCCTTCATTTATCCATCCTCTCTTCCTCCTTAACTTCCCTCCCCTCCCTTAACAAACATCTCCCTGTCCTTGCATGTTTTCACCTTTGCATCTGCTCTTGCATGTTTTCACCTTTGCATCTGTTCTTCCCCCTTTTTGCGAGGTCTCTCTCTCTCTCACTCTCTCACTCTCTCTCTCTCTCTCTCTCTCTCTCTCTCTCTCTGTTGCTGCCAGTCGGCTACTGTCTGTCTAGCTCCCCGAGGGGATACAGTACAAGTGTTTTTGATTTGGAGCCAGGCTAAAGATGCATCAGACAGCGACCGCTGTGTGTCACACCAGCATGCGCACACACATACAGTACACACTCTCACACACATTCATATATGCCAAGCACACCCACACATCTACATGTGCAACACCTGACGGAAGCACACCTGCCTACACGCGGGCATGCACACGCAATTACAGACACAAACAGATGCATTCAGTTGAAGGGTGCATCGCCAGTCTTCTGAGGTGTTTTCTACCTGTTCACAGAGGAATGAGAGGAGAAGAGGAGAATAAACGGCGAGGAGGAGAGAAAGCGGAGAAGAGAGGGAGATTCAACCACAAAGGTCACTTTTATTGACCAGAAAAGACATCACACTGAAAGATAACTTATTATAATGACACTGCATGAAAGGCAATTGGGTTCATTCAGCTCCAGGGGCTTTTAATTAATGAGCTACCGCCATCTCTTTATGTTTTTGTTCTAAGAACTAAGAAGATTTTTCACCATTCAGTGAGTTTACATTTTCAGCCAATAGGTCATTTTATAAATGCCCAGGTGACTAAAAAATTCAGGTTCTCTCTGACAGCCGTCAAGGACCGCTACAGCCTAAAACGTGACCATAGATTTCAATCAGCTCGACTGGAACTCAATCTCATCAAACACTGAACATTATAGGGGTGATAAAGGTAAGATTTAGTACAGGAATCAAGTGGTAAGACAATGTAGAGCGTGTCTTACTTAAGGCCCCTAACGCATTACTTACAAGACATTTTTTTTTATAAATGTTTGTCATTCAAATTCTTAAAGTGAAAGTGTGAAGCACACTGATATAAACACCCTTGAAAGATTAATACACGGAGCAAAAAGATGATTTGAAAGTGGAGCTGTGCAAAAAAGAAAGAAGAAAAAGAAAAAGCATGGCCTTGAGGTAGAGAAACACAGAGGATTTGCTTCAGTAATGACTGCTGCAGCACACTGTTCCTGAGATGCCATCATGAGTTACAGGGATTTACATGTTGGCATGAACATAGACTGTTGAAGCTCACTGCTGGCCTAGATGTAAAAAAAACAAAAAACATGCACACACACACACACACACAGAGAGATCAGTGTAGCACAGGTGAAACAGCAGATACTTTCCACATGCGTTGTGCTGTATTAAACTGTCGCTAACCTGTACATTTGAAACAGATGGCCTCTAAACAGCTCCCACCCCACCTGACATCTGTACCGGTATGTGGATGACACTTCCACCAAAGTCACAGCTCCAGTATCAGCATCTTACACATCAATATCATCAACCCCTTACGTCAAAGTTCCCCCGTGGATAGGAAGATGATGCTACCATTTCTCGACATGTTTGTTGCAACCAAGGTTATAATCGTTAACGACTATGAACGAAATAACGAAAACTAGGTGGGAAAAAACATTGTCGTTAACTGAAATAAAAATAAAAACTAATGAAAAATGCAAAACTGTAATAACCTTGGTTGCAACCAGTTCTCACTCCCAACTCGTAAAATATGGATGCTTGGGCAGCGTCTCTCAGCGTCAGATACAACGCAAAAAGCACCCTCTAGTGTGTGTATGGAACGCACCGGGCAGAGCAGCAGCTCCGCGGCACTTTAAGATAACGTAGTATTTGGGATTCTTTGGTGTTTTATTTTGAAAGGCTGAAAGACTCTTCCCGAAAATTAAGTAGGAACTGCATCCTCCATAACAACCCGTTCTCATTCCCAACTCGTAAAATACTGACACTTGGTCAGCAGCTCTCAGCGTCAGATACCGATGCAAAAATCACACGTCAGCGTCTGTATGGAACGCATTGGGCATAGCAGCAGCTCGACCACGGCGCTGAAAGACGACGTAGTATTAAATCTACAACGGTATGAAAGACTAAAAAATCTGCGTAAATAGGTTGGCGAGGGTGGTGGATAGGTCAAACAACACAGGACTTTCATTTTGTAGCCTCACCCGCGATCTTTTCCTAAACCTAAGGGCTCCTGCACACTGGCTGCGTGGCGTGAGCGTGTCAGCTGCGTGGCGTGTTAACAGGTTAGAGCTTGCACACTGCCTGCGTGACACGCACGTCTCAGGCTCGAGCCGCACCGAAAACGCGCGCATGCTAGAAATAGGGCCGAAGCCTATTTTTCGCATGACACTCAAGCGTGTTGGAAGCGTTTCCAGGCAAAATAGAATACGAAAAGATGTTTATATGTCATTTTGACACAAATACATTTAATAAATGACATTTTGATGTTTGAAAGTCTCTAGGTTTTGACATAAATGCAGCTATAAATGCCGTCAATACTGCCGACGATGTCTTTGCTGTAATCAAATCAGTATATATTTACGTTTATGTTTATGGGCAGTGGTGGAGGAGGTACTGAATCTCAGTACTTAAGTAAAAATACAAATAACCAGAGACATATTTACTTTAGTAAAAGTAAGTATTAAAAGTAAAAGTATTTGCATAACGATTTATTCTCTTAATGTCTATATTCTAATAATTAAAAAAAACCAGTAGGCCTATGGGCTGTGGCATTTTAATTAAGTTAGTTTTAGGTTAATTTAAGTGTGTCTACCATCTGTGGCCCAGTTTACATTCTGACTTACAATTCTGGTTATCTATCAGGGTGATCTGCATGAAGCTTGACTTTGCATTATTTCCCACGGGACAGTGAATGCTGCACACGTTTATCCAGCGTGAACACACGGGCTTGGACAACAAGTACGTGGCTTCACAGCTGAGGAGAACCGGGAGTGTTTTTAAGATTAATATACGGGTTGTATATTAACCTTATGTGAACGGATGCTTCACATATGCCCAAGCAGAGTATCCGGAGCAGCAGCAGTAACAGGAGCAGCGGTAGTACCGGGAGCGGTACGCGCCTGGCCAATAAATGCTATTGAACTGCGGGTCTTGGCGTGGCGGTGCAGGAGCCGCTGCTGAAGGCTTCCCTGCAGACTGCAAACATGTGACGGTCAGGAAGACGTTTTGGCAGGGGGAAAAACTGATCAGAAAACGGAAGTTGTAGAAATGTAGTGGAGTAGAAAGTACAGATAATTGCTGCAAAATGTAATGTAAGTAAAAGTCAAAAGTATGCACTATTGATTTTACTTAAGTAAAGTACAGATACATGAAAAATTTACTTAAGTACAGTAACAAAGTATTTGTACTTTGTTGCATTCCACCACTGTTTATGGGAAACATACATGTGTACAGACAAATCTAGCAGCAGCAGCGCCACGTCAGACAAGTTTCTGGTGTGCAAAGACATAGAAAACGCCATGCAGCCGCCACGCAACTGACACGCAACAGAAACGCCACGCCACGCAGGCAGTGTGCAGGAGGCCTAACTGTCCCGTTGTTGTGCTGCATGTCAGTTAAACGTACGACCCGACCCAGAGCATCAAAAAGTGACACAAAGGCATCCGACCAAGCGTTTCTTTTTGACGCGCTGGGAGTGAGAATGTGTTGGATTTTACAGTCAACATGTACCACAAACCATTTAATTCATCTCTGCTTGGAAACCCTAATGACACGATCCCTCCTCAGAGGAAATCTGCGGTGGTGTATGACATCATTTGCAAAAGCTGCGGTGAACACAATACATCGGTGCAGCAGCAAAGACTCCTCGGCAAATGAAACAAGATAACTTCAGCTGTCTGTGCACACTAGACCAAAAGTGGTCACTGTGTTGTCCAGGAAACAGTGGAAAGCTAGGGAAATATCATGAAGGCAGTTCACATCCAACATTAGATGAGGTGATTAAAAGAGTTCCTGAGAATCCTTGAGAAAATTGTGATGGAAATATGGAATTAATCGTTTTTTTCATTCTTTCTGTGTAAAAGCATATACAAGCCCATGCATGCATATAGATCTCACCCATCAATGTTGTGACACGTGTTTAATTTGCTCTGCTAATGGTATCCTGACTCTTCTTTAAAGCGTGAAGGTCTTTGCCCTCGTTACCATGGTGGTATTTCTTGCTTGTGTTATTCTGACAGGAAACAGACGAGGGGAAACTTATCAGACCTGCAACCTCGGAGCAGACAAATGTTACGCACGTACACCCACGCACGTCTACAGAGAAACATACCTGACAGACAGACACAATTATCCATCATGCTGGCACACACATATGTTCAGATTTACTTTCACTAACATACTCTCTATGTGTAAACAATCGGCCCTATGCATGTATAGTGATGGGATTAATGGCGTTATAAATAACGTTAGAAATAACGGCGTTACTAACAGCGTTACTTTTTTCAGTAACGAGTAATCTAATTAATTACTCTTCCCATCTTAATAACGCCGTTACCGTTACTGCCAAAAAATGCGGCGTGTTACTATATTTGAAGCTGTTTTTTTCATCAGACCAACTAGATCTCTGAGCCGAGAGGCAAATACTTTTTTCACTGTTCTTCCTTGGTTACTGGGCAGTGCACAAGACAAGCGCATAAATGCTGACGATTGGCTGAGTAAAATTTCATGGTAAGCCAATCAGAGGTAGAGTTGGGCGGGTGTTCGAAAGCACGCATAGTCGAACACACAACGAACAACACAAGCAAGTCAGTCAATGAGACAGGTATGGTGAGCCCAAATAATCCAAAAGTAGCCTTCTTTAAATGAAAGCACGCAAAGTTGGACACATAACGAACAACACAAGCGAGTCAGTCAACGAGAGACAGGTATGGCGAGCCCAAATAATCCAAAAGAAGCCTTCTCTAAATGGAAGTATAGTCATTACTTTTCTCTCCAAGAAATTAAAGCAACGAATGTAATCGTGAAAGGCACATTATGCCCTGGGCAAAAGTGCCTATCCACATTGGTGTCAAGTAATTCAAATTTACTCGAACATCTTTCAACTTTTTATTTGCACTACAAAGAGTGCATATATTTGTTATTTATTTTTGGTATAGTGCTTAACAAGCATAATTTAATTTCCCCCAGTTGTGGCCTGTTGAGGTGTTGTGTTATTTGTATCGATCCACTATATAAACATAATATCTACATACATGGCATTTGATTGGAAGCTAGTCTCATTTTGTCCCACAGCAACATTAAAATAGTTTAGATTTGTGTACATTGTTTCTGTTAATAATGTATTGTATTAAATGTCCATTTCATTATAATATTCAGATTTATCATAAATAATTGAACATGCACATGTATTTTAAGTTCACTGAAAGAGGGGTGGAGGTGGGGTCACATTGAAGCATTTAAAAATCTACTTGAAAGTAACGCAATAGTTACTTTCTGAAGTAACTAGTTACTTTTATAATTTTTAATGAGTAACTAATTTAGTTACTTTTTGGAAGAAGTAACTAGTAACTGTAAATAATTACTTTTTAAAAGTAACTTGCCCCACACTGTGCATGTACTACAGATAGCAAATGTATACACATAAACCCACATGCACACACACACAAGCTTATCATGCCTTTGCCAGTGGCCTTTGGAAATGCCAGTAAAGAGCTCCTCAGAACAACATGGTGCTGCATTTACTTTCTCAAAATGCCACAAGTTACAGACGGCGAGATGATCAGGAGAATGGGGTGAAGCGAAAGAAAATGAGAGCGAGAGAGCGAGAGAAAACCAGTAGAAAGAAGTAATAACATTAACACAGATTAACATACTTTGATTCAAAATTTAAGAGGGCTATTACAAGCTAATTTCACTAAACACACATTTAAATTCAGGCAGAATAGCAGAATTGATAGCTTAATTAAATAGGTAGGGGGGTAAAAAGTAGGAAGAAAGGAGCAAAACAATGAAAAGAGAATAGAAAAAGAAGGAAAGGAAAAGGAGAACTAGTGCTAGTGATAGAGAGAAGGAATGTCCTTGTGCATAAAAACAGTCAACAATGAGCGTGTTCAATCACAAAGAAAAAGAGACACTAACTCTTTCTTTAAATTCAATTTTAGGGACCAGTGGTGGTCTAAACCATTTTTAAATGGGGGAGGGGGTCGGGGTTAGGGGGCCAGGCTGGGACCATGTGTGATTTCAGGGGTACCAAATATATTAAGCACAACTGTTATATACCCCCACCACCCCCATAGATTTGGTTCTCCAAAAGATTAACGAAAAGACGTGTAACAATTAACACAAGGATATTCAGTGTTAACATACATTTTATTTATACTGCAAATGAACAATTACAATTTCCCCTCTCTGGGGATAATAATGTGGGTTGACAAAACATTCTAAAATATTACAGGGGTACAGGGGCACTGCCAAGCAATTTTTCACCCCCCCCCACCACACACACACACACACACACACACACACACACACACACACACATCCTTAGTTTCTCACTATACACTCACACAATGCTCTCAATAACTCATTCCACCACATAGGATACAAAGCTTTCCAAAGGCAGAACAAAAGACCATGTACAGCAAACATCTCACACACAAACACACACGCACACACACCTTAACAATTCTGAAAATTGCCTGAGAAACAGCAAGAGACAGTCATGAACCTTCTCCAAATTGCTGCTCGGAATGTAGACGAAGAACATTATACGCTGCGTCTCCTTCCTAAATTGTCTTTTTATGGAACTAATACCTGACTGAGATAGAGGAGGCTGCTGCCCTAATGTGACCGAGAAGATCCTTTTATTACCAAAGAGGTTGTGCTATATTACTGGCCCTTTCCTCTACTTTATGCATGAATTGAACAGAAATGTGAGAGTGTGTGTTTATTGCTATCAACTTGCAAATGTCTGTATGTTTGTTGTTTGTTTCCTCCAATATGTGTATATGTGATAGTGCTGTGTCAGCATTGAGCCCACAGTCTCCTGCACCCAAAGCACCTTCCTACAGTCACAAAGAACTAAAAAATCAGGAGCTGCATTATCTGATTCTTCTTTCCGTCTCTCCCCTTATCCATCCATAGTCTTTACTCTCTTTTCCCATCATTTTCCTTCATTTACCGCTATCTACATCCATCCCTCTAAACGTCTCTCACTTTTGTCTTTTAATATAATCCATTCTTTTATTGATGTGTGTATTTGTATTGTTAAGCAGCTATTTAGAGTATCAGAAACAGAAAAATATAGATGAGAGATGCTACGTTTAGGTATTACGTTTACTATTTTCATAAACGGACCTTTTAACCTCTCCGTTTTCAAAAATAACATTGTGCACAGCTGTCAGTTTTCAGAAAAGTGTTCGTTTACATTTACCCGTGTATATATATGCCGTCAATGCCGTCAAGAGCATGCCAAACCTGTAGGTGGCAGTGTAATGAGAAGCTCAAGCCCACGTTAGCCAATCAGAATCCCGAAAAACAGCAACAACAGCAACAAATCACTTCCTCTCTCTTCTCTTCCTCACTTCCTCGGCTGCCTGAACCTCTGTTTTTCTTAGTTTACATGCAAACGTGCAAACAAAGTTTTCCCAAATCTCCACTCTGGCCGGAGTTTTTAGAAAGAATCGTTTTCAGAGGCGAATTCTCCATTTGCGTGTAAACAAAGGGCACAAACGAAGGGAAATGTCTCTGTTTTTCAAAATAACCATGTACGTGTAAACGGGGTAAGAGAGAGAGCGAGAGAGAGAGAGAGAGAGAGAGAGAGAGAGAGAGAGAGAGAGAGAGTCCATTGCTGCTGATTTACGACTTCTTAAAAAGAATGAATTGCTACTATTCGTCCTTGCTCAAAGATGTAGCCTGATTGGGCACTATGCCGATTCATACCACCCATGTTGGTACCAGCACACACACAGACACGCACACACGGCACACCATGGATGGATTTAGAGGGGACTAAAATGACCTGGCCCTCAAACCTACATCACAGCTGAGAGCAGAGTGAGTAAGAGAGCTCAAAAGTAAACCTGGCAGAGGCAAACACTGTTGGAGTCAAGTTAAAGTAAGGATAAACTAGAAATGTGTTAGCTTTTCGATTCCATTCTCAACTCAACGTTTCAATACTGAAAGCAAAGGTTGAACCCACTCTCTCAGATTTAATTGTAATTACACTTTTTAGTGGACACTACTTATTCTTTCATGTTTTGTTAAAAACCATATTCGTTACTAAACCGCATTAGTTATTTGTAATAATCAGCTTACGTATGCAGTGCACAGATCATATTAAGCAGAGATAACTAAGGATGTTACTGTTAATTTAATGTTCTGGATGGGTTCTGTCCTAGTTAAAGTGTGTTTTAATAAGGTTCTGTTAATGTTTTGGGTGTGCATTTATGTTATCTGGGTTTGAGTTTTGTATGGTTGATTTAGTGTTCATGTTTATCTACATTTATTTTTGCACCATAACCGAGACCTGGGTGGGGACTGATGGCCTCTGGGCAGTGACCAAATGTTCAAGGGCATACACACAGAGTGGAAATCAGTAATTCTGTCCACTGAATAAAGCTTTTCATGCAACACACTGCATTGGAAGATGTCTACATTTTGGGCAAATTGCTGGTGTCATACTCCCTGGGAGGGCAGGGTCCTTGAATAATATGGCTGGTATCTCAATTGTTATCTGATATGAACTGGAATTGGCAAAAAGAATCAGAATGAAATCTAAATGATATTATTTCTTAGCTTGCTCTCAAAATACAATGCTTTGCTCTTTGGAAATGTCACACGTATGAGTAACCCAAAATTCCTACTGGGAGCGAGATGTCAGTGGCACTAATGCACTGCAGAAATGTCCATGAAATCTATCTAACAAACGTTTGACCTTTTTTATGGCCATCAATGTTGTCAGAGATGGACTGATAAATGTTAGAAATATGACATGTATTGGTCTTTGCCAAAAAAAACTCTCAGAAGTGAAAACATTGTATACTTACAACAAACCTGCATCGCAGGTAAGAGCACATTGTTAAGCATGCGTAAATAATTTGTATATAATAGCTTTACCATTACACATGCGGACCATGGTGCATTGGGGTGCAACAACCTCTCAGAAAATTCACAAATTCAGAGGACAAGCTTAAGAAGTAAGTTAAGTTTATTTCTAGAGCACATTTAAACACAGCTTTAGAGCTTTACAGCTTTACAAAAAAAGCACTAAGGTGCTGTATAAAAGAACAATTTCCACATATTTTCATCCCACCTGAGTTTGATGTAAGGCACTTTTTGTTTTCCTTTCCAACACAGTATGTGTCAGTGATGCACTTGGAGAAAATGTCCTATGAAACACCTTATTCTGTTTACACACGCTGTGCTGAGAAGTGGCAGTGTGTGTTTCTACATAGTTAAAAGAGGTGCTGAAAATTACTCAACCTTTTTAAGTGTAGTGTAACGGATGTTTGAGCGTGACTCTAGCGCTAAGTCAAAGTGAGAGTACCAGTGTAGAATACTGACCTTTAAGATTTAAAGTTTCTTATTTGCTCACTCTGAAAACCACCAAGAAGTGAGTCATCCAACATTAATGTGTGCATGTGTGTGTGTGTGTGTGTGTGTGTGTGTGCGTGCATGCGTTTATGTGTGCATGCGTGTGTGTGTGTGTGTGTGTGTGTGTGTGTGTGTGTGTGTGTGTGTGTGTGTGTGATGTAATTGCCAACGACACATTACGCTGTAGGGAACCGGCAGAGTCATGATGTGCAACCTCATATGGTATGGAGGTGATGTGACAGATCTCAGTGCATGCACACCACACACACTTTGACATGGACACACACACACACACACACACACACACACACACACACACACACACACACACACACACACACATAGGTTTGTGGCACTATCTTTGTGGGGACCCGCCATTGACATAATGCATTCCCTAGCCCCTTACCCTAACCTTAACCATCACAACTAAATGCCTAACCTTAACCCTTACCCTCATCCTAACCATAACCTAATTCTAACCCTAATCCTAAAAACAAGTCTTAACCCTCAAACAGCCCTTTAAACTTGTGGGGTCCAGCATTTTGGCCCCACAAAGCTGTCGGGACCCCACAAGTATACTGGACTTCCGGTTTTTGGACCCCACGAATATAGTTAAACAAGCCCACACACACACACACACACACACACACACACACACACACACACACACACACACACACACACTCACTAAGTCAAATCCCTTTTATTGACCATGGAAATCATTACACAGTACAATGTGTCACAGGACTGTCAAAACATCCCGCTTAGACGTGCATCTCCTGCATTGATGTGCCACTGAGTACAGCTCTATATTTAGATCCTGTTGATTGTCTTACACAAACTCCATTCAGTACGGAGAATATAATTGGTGGTGTACAAAGGTAAAATAAATTGGGTAATCCTAACAGCATGCTACTGAAGTTTACATGACAAGTTATGTAACACTAATGCTGTACAGTGGTAGCCATACTTCCTTCCTGGGCTCTAGACAAAAAAAAAAGTTGCAAAATTTAAAAGGGAACTATGAAGTTTTTTAGTTTAATTTACCTTAACTGAACAGCTTCGGAGTCATTGGAATGGTCATATGACTTTTTTTTTAGTTGAATGGTGGTCGTCTCGCTCCCCCCTAGCGCCTGTGAGCAGAAAAACCACCCTTGCATCTTTAGGGCCGGTAAGCCACCGGCTTCAGCGTTAGGAAGTATCGCATGATATCAGGTCTCGCGATGTAACAAATTGCTTCACGGCACTGCACACATACAGGAACCGGCTAGCTATAAGAACAAGGTAGCGATGGAGTTTTTCACACTACCGTCATGGCTGAGCCATAAAACAGAAGCAGAAAGCTAGGAAAGCATTATCGGAGGAACAGAGAAAGAGGAAACGACAGACTGACCGAGCGAGGAGTCAGACACGAGTAAACATCGGACCTGCGTTTTCAGAATGGCGAGAACTGAGACAAACAGAAGCCTGCAAATCTGAAGCTGACCTGGCATTCTTGCTGATGCGCTTGTAAGTATTTACAAGCGAGTTTGACACACGTGCTATATGAGACATACAAAACAGTCAAAAATATTTTACTTATCGATTAAATAAAAGCATGTCTATAAACTCTGCGTGTCTGGTCCTTAGAGAAGTTGAGTTTGACACTCCTAATCTAGAGGGTGACTATAAGAAACATCCAGTACGACATTTATTAATTAAAGGAATAGTCTGACATTTTGGGAAATATATTATTTGTCTTTTTGTTGAGAGAAGATTATTACCACTCTCATGTCTGTACAGTAAATATGACGCTGGAGCTGGCAGCCGGTTAGCTTAGCTCAGCATAAAGATTGGGAACAGATGTGAGGGCTGCTTTTTCAGTCAATTACAACCATCATAGTGTCACTTTCACTGTGCCCTCCTCTGCCTTTCTGTGTCAGTTATTAGCTATTCATATCATTGAAACCAAAATTACATGCTACACTTTGTAATATGATGTTATGATGGTCTTTCACTATCTATGCTTCTGAGTTATAATGATATCTGTTTGCTGCTACTCTAGGTGAAATTGCATTAGGCAACTGGGGTTTGCACCCATGATGGAGTGTTTCCTGCTGCCCCATAAAAGATAATGTCATTTCTCTTCTTATCTTAGCCACATTGGTCTCTGTAGCCAGGGAAGTTGTTTGCAGTTGCATGCAAGATTAATTAATTTTAACCGCCAGTACTTAACCCTTTCAAGGTGTGAGTTAGACATTAGGGTTAGTGTAGTTGGTTCAGAGCTAGAGCTTTGGTTTATATACATTGGTTATTTGGATTTTTTTTTTCCATGGACTACACTACATAAAACATTATATGCAGCAATTTATTTGCAGCTGGCTGATTCTTTTCGAAACAAACACTCTATGTGCATATACCTTAAAGGTCCCATATTGTAAATTTTTTTCCATATCTTATCATAAAGCAGGTCGAGGTGCTAAATGAATACTGTGAAAGTATCAAAACGCTAAATGCACACATCCTATATTCAGAAACTGTGCCTTTAAATGAGCTGTCAGGACTTTCGTACTGTAAAGTGCCACTACAGTGTCATTACAGTCATTCCCCTGCTGCAATGACGGTGCACAGTCTCCAAGAGTGCAAATGCAGAAACCCGTAAACGCTGACCAATCAGAGAACACTGGGCTTTTTTAGGAGGGGGGTTAAAGAGACAGGCGTATAGGTTAGGGTTAGACAGGATTACAGGTATATTCAGATAGTATGAGAAAAATAATGTTGTTTTTTTTTGAAAATGCAAAAAGCATGTAAACATGTTCTAGTAGAATTATGAACCTGAAAATATAAGCATAATATGGGACCTTTAATACAGTAAATGCTTAACTATATCATTCTACATCCACTGTTTTAGCCTTTGAACAATAATTAAAAGAGACTCCTCTTATCTCTAAAACCAGGAGCTTTTTAATCCCAACACTTCCCACTTTCTTTTCCTTTTTCTAGTAGTGATAGCCTACTGTCAAGGCTGTATAACACTACAATATTACTCTAAGCCTTTCTCTCTAGTCTCCCTTAATGCTTACTCTAACACTAGAGCTTGCTTGTCCGCCAGCAAGGCTCCAATCAGTCTGCTGTACGGTGTTAAAGTATTTTTAATCTGTGCAAGTGAAGAAGAAAGATAATTAGAAACAATCAAGGAGAAAGATGCAAACACGGTTAGTAGATGTCAGTGTGGGAAAATGTTGGCTTTTATCACTGTGAGATAAAATGTGATATAATACATAATGATGCGCACAGATGCCTCCACAAGCACACAAACACATACCGATAGGGGCAATGACGAGTCTCCTGAGGACGGTCTTTGGTGTTTTTTGCCATCAACGTCTCCTCCCAGGCAACGCGGCAATGGTTATGTTTAGGGTTAAGGAAGGTGCCGTAGGAGGCAAAAAACACCATCGAGCCCTGAGGACGCAGATTTGGGGAGAACACACACACACACACACACACACACACACACACACACACACATACACACAAACACACACACTTCCTATGCATTACGTAAGCCACAAAAAATGTATATCTTTGGCAACTTGGTTTCATGTCAGTTGTTGATTGACAGCAATGACGATTTTTTTTTTCACGTTTCAAGCACTGGCAAGGCACAACCTCCACTTGAAAAAAGTTTGAATTTTAAATTTATAGTCATTCATTGCTATAGCAGAGTACAGTTGAACAAAATGGTATTTGTTTTAAATAGCAGAAGAAGAAAAAATATATTCAATAGAACAAAAATCAAAAAATAACCAAGTCCCTGAGAGGTGAAAAAACAAATAAACAAAAGGCCCCGTGTTCATTGTAGTGACATAATATGTCTCCCAGTGCAATGCTGTGACTCACTGATGTGTTTTTGAGGGACAACAATGGAGCTATATGGTAGAAGAAGCCGTATCAGACATTTGGATATAAGTATCACTTCATTGCTGGTTTTGGTGTTTTGATGGGATTTGTTGACAGTAAGAAAAAGATCTTGGCCAGCAATGTGTTTTTTTTCAGGTGTACAACAGGTGTAAACAACACATGAACAAGTAAGGCTGAGGCAAACATCCCAGGGCTGTGCTGGCTAATGGTCAGTGCTATCTGTGTCTTCCTAACTTTGCTCTCTAACTCACTTCCACCTCAGCTGTCCCTTGTGTCATCCAGTAATTGCAGATTATTGCTGCTGTTACAAGAAACGATCTTAGAGTCTGTGGATTATTTAGCGAGTCTCCTCACTGTTCGACTCTGCCTTCCTACAGAGGATTTACTGTGTGTGTGTGTGTGTGTGTGTGTGTGTGTGTGTGTGTGTGTGCTCCTAGCGTTAGCCTAACTGGGACTGAGCCACTTTTATATTTGAACATGCCACACGAACGCACATTCATAGTCACATAAATAGGCCACCATTAATTTACTCTCACACACACACACACACACACACACACACACACACACACACACACACACACACACACACACACACACACACACACCACGCAGACATTTTAGACAAAGGTCATCTCTTTTTGTTTTAAACATGTCTGACCTTTGAGTGGCTGAAGCTGCATGTCTGCGCTTTGCATTGAATTTGTTTTAAAAGGATAAAATATAATGTGCTTGGTATTGTGGTAGCAGAGGATGACTCAGATTGTGCAAGTTGTGCAAGCACATTAAAGGGAACAAGAGAGACAACCAGCAAGTGAGGATGTAGTGAAAGAGGAAAGTGTTTGAAAGCTTGTGGCATATCTGTCAAATTGCACAGGACACTCTGGTCTGACCAATTAGCATGCAAGGTTATGTGGATGCAAGGGAACATCATAAGTAAACTAACTAATAAAAAACTCACACAAGTATTGATATACTGTATTCTTTTTGGCCTGTATCAAAACACCCTATTACAGTACTTTGGTGTACATGACCAGCCATTTATGAAAATGTGTTGAATATATGTGTCTAATTCGTCATTTCATTTATATCAAAAAGTTCTTATCTGTTCGATGAGCATGTGAGATGTAGTTCAATAAACAGAAAGTGAAACTGAGAAAAGAGGAATATGCTATCATTTCAATTTCCAGCATGTGTCGTCTTGCAAGATCGATTCTGTCTCTGAGGAGCAGTGACAAGTAGATGAAATTCTTTATCTCTCGATCTCTCGATCTCTTTCCCTCACAAACAGACACACACAGACACACAGACACACAGACACACACACACACACACACACACACACACACACACACATTGTACCTTTCTGTAACAGACACATGACAAACTTTCAACAATTGAGCTAAAGGGATTTGCATATCTCTGTATCCCTCCCCCTCCCAAAACAAACAGAGAACCAGCAGTAAAAACGCACAGAATAACAAACTGAATATACACAGCAAACAACATGATATTGCCTTGGAGCTATTATACAATATCATTATTAATTTTTTTATTATTATTACAATTTGTGTGTAATATACTTGATGTGACACCATCACGTCTCTTTGTTTTACCTAATTTTCGAATAAAATAAGTAACTGAACGGCAAAACAAAGTTATTTACAGAATGTACAATTAGAGTTAACATTTCTCTTCAAATCAAATCATCATGGTAATGAATAATTTTGATTGTGCATACTGCAAATTACATTTCCTTTTTATTTATGTTATTAAATCATGTTTTTTTGGGATGTTTTGACAATAGATTATTATTATTAGTTTTCGTAAGTCATGTTTTGTTATTGTGCACAAAAGTAAATATCAATCAAACTAATGTCAGTTTATTCATTTTTTATTGGCTTTTAAAGGTCCCATGACATGCTGCTTTTGGATGCTTTTATATAGACCTTAGTGGTCCCCTAATACTGTATCTGAAGTCTCTTTTATATAGACCTTAGTGGTCCCCTAATACTGTATCTGAAGTCTCTTTTATATAGACCTTAGTGGTCCCCTAATACTGTATCTGAAGTCTCTTTTATATAGACCTTAGTGGTCCTCTAATACTGTATCTGAAGTCTCTTTTATATAGACCTTAGTGGTCCCCTAATACTGTATCTGAAGTCTCTTTTATATAGACCTTAGTGGTCCCCTAATACTGTATCTGAAGTCTCTTTTATATAGACCTTAGTGGTCCCCTAATACTGTATCTGAAGTCTCTTTATATAGGCCTTAGTGGTCCCCTAATACTGTATCTGAAGTCTCTTTTATATAGGTCTTAGTGGTCCCCTAATACTGTATCTGAAGTCTCTTTCATATAGGCCTTAGTGGTCCTCTAATACTGTATCTGAAGTCTCTTTTATATAGACCTTAGTGGTCCCCTAATACTGTATCTGAAGTCTCTTTTATATAGACCTTAGTGGTCCTCTAATACTGTATCTGAAGTCTCTTTTATATAGGCCTTAGTGGTCCCCTAATACTGTATCTGAAGTCTCTTTCCTGAAATTCAGCCTTGGTGCAGAATTACAGCCACTAGAGCCATTCCCACAATGAGCTTTCCTTAGTATGTGCCATTTCTGTGTCTGTAGCTTTAAATGCTATTGAGGAGGAGAGAGGGGGGGGCAAGGTGGAGGGTGGGGGTGTGACCTTGACCAACTGCCATGCTTCGCTCGTTTTCAAGCCATGATGTCTCTCTCTTTCTCATAGTTGGGCCAAATTCTCTGGGCGGGCAAAGCAGAGAAAGGGGAGGTAACCTTTCCCCTTATGACCTCATAAGGAGGAGATTCCAGATCGGCCCATCTGAGCTTTCATTTTCTCAAAGGCAGAGCAGGATACCCAGGGCTTGGTTTACACCTATCACCATTTCTAAAAAACCTAATAAAGTGACATTTTCATGCCATGGGACCTTTAACTGTTTTTACAAATTAACTCCTCATGCTCTCACAAATATAGAAAGTTCCTGAATATGTTACAAAAGGAGAACATTTTTCTCACCTCTTCAAGGCGATAATTCACAAGAGTGCTGGTTTTCTTGGCTTTGGCAACACTTCAGGTGATGAGAGGTTATTGCTTTGTTGTCTTGGACTCAATACAGACCTACAACACTGTAATAAAACAAGTCTAAGCTCTGTGAGGCTATGAGAAAAACACATTGTAAAATTGTTACTTTGTAGCAACTTGAAGACCAAAGCTTATTTTTGATCCATAGCAGTTGCAGTGAAAGACGTGTAAGATTGGCTAGATTGGGGTATCATAAGGGTGTTTAGTCAAAAGGGTTTATCATGTTATGAGCATACATGCGTTACACAAAATACAGTGTTTCAAAATGTAAAAACTTTTTAACATTTCAAATAACTTGTGTAGATGATTTTATATTGCATCTTACAATGTATTCCTTGTTTGCTGTTACAGAAAAATTACAGATTATTGGTCCTATAAAAATATCATTGCTTAACCTTGCAGTAAATGTTAAGGTAGAAAGACTTACGCTTGCCATTAGTTGTGTGAGAATGATTATAGTTTCCAACACTAACCTTGTCTTAAAGCCATTATTAATCCCCAGTCAGGACTATTGATCTGCTTTGATCATCCCTTGTTGCTTTCTGTTCCTTCTAACTTGATAGGAGAGCGCTGAACAAAAACTAACCGCGGACACACACAAACACACAAACGGTTAGGCCATTGTGCATCCGTGATACAGCCTCATATTAAATTTGGGAACAGCTACTGGTGAAGGTCACAGTGAAGCACTTTTTAAATTTCACAATTTTGCACTCAGTGTATAAGCGTAGATAATCAAGGACCTAACATGCGCATTAGCAAAGTTCTCTGACGCAGTTTCTCAAGTTATTGCTAATGGCAACATTAATAAGAACGCTTTGATCATTTTCTTGAATGGGCTGACTTTTAATTGTCCAGTCTGAAGGAAAGATTTACAATCTTTAATTTACTTCTCTTTAATGCGGACAAATATACTGTATTTAAAGAAGAATACATTCACACATGTAGAGTACATGTATGTAAACAAAGGGGCTTGTTCTGTTTTTCAAACCTGCTTTAGAGTGCGTTGGCACTCATGCATGCAGTACACACACACACACATACTTTCTCTTGTTCTCTGAGAGATCACTTGCTTTATCTAAGTAACTTCATCATGATATCATAGCCTTTGATATGGAAAGCAGGCCACCACTACAAAAGCCCAGCTTTATCAGATGAAACGCACACCAGCATTACTGTTGAAACAAAAGGGAAAGCCAAGCAGGGAGAAACAGGAAGTACAGGGAGAAGAGGAAAAGTAAAATAGAAAGATAAGGAGTAAGGGATGGATACGTTTGCCTGTATTGGCTGAGCTACCCCTCTGGAGACAAACCTAAATAAACTTTGTCTTTATTTTTTTTTATTTACTTTTTTTGCTGTTGTGGCAGTCCATCATTAGTAAAGTTGAGTACATTTTCTGACAGATATAAATATGTGGTGCAGGCACGAAATATAGGCTACTTGTAATTAAAATACATTAGTTTGAAATGTATGCTAAGAGCCCCGAAAAAAAAACTGTTGATTTTTTAATTAATAATGAAAAAAAATAAAGTACAACCCATTTCAGTCACATTATAGTTCTTCTCTTTAGCACCTCCAGTGGACATTTGTTTCTCAAAACTCTGGCAGAATATAGGCTACCTGACAGTACGTATTTGTGGCGCTGCAAAAACGTGGCCAGAGGTACGTATATCCCTCTCTATATATAGACTAGGTTAAAAACATCACGGTGGCCTCCATCAGCAGGTTGAAACTCCTCTGAGACGTTTTAGCTGAGTTATGAGTCACTTCCTGTTTGGTGAGTTAATAAAATGTTTTAACTCTTCATCCTAAAATAAGACAGAAACATGTTGGGACTGATTTCCTCCTCTGAGGCATTTTAATGAGTTCAGGGACAGGCTTTTCACAATAAGAGAATTATTTATGAAACAGAGAAAAACAAATGGCAAAGGTGGGATTTGAATTAACAACCTTCAGACTGTGGAACAGTTTCTCTTCCAACTGAGCTCTCAGGGCTTTGAAAGGTATTCTCAATATTTCAATAAGGTCAAACTTATCACTTATATCTTGGAAAGTGTTAAAGGGTTTTTTGAAGGATTATTGGCACATTTAAAGGTCCCATATCATGCTCATTTTCAGGGTCATATGTACATTTGGGTTCCTACTAGAACCTGTTTACATGCTTTAATAGATTAGATTAGATTGTAAACACGTCTCTTCTCTCAGGTATCTTCCCACAGGCCCTGAAAACTGCAGTCATTAAGCCACTCTTAAAAAAGAACAATCTAGACACGTCACTAATGAGCAACTATAGGCCGATATCAAACCTTCCATTTTAAGTAAAATCATTGAAAAAACGGTTTCTCAACAACTCAACCTTTTCTTGTCACTAAACAACAGTTTTGATGCCTTCCAGTCGGGTTTTCGACCACACCACAGCACTGAGACAGCTCTTGTTAAAGTCTTTAATGACATCCACTTAAACACAGATAGTGGCAAAATTTCAGTCTTAGTATTACTTGATCTCAGTGCTGCATTTGATACGGTCGACCATGACATATTACTAGACCGACTGGAAAACTGGGTTGGCATTTCTGGCACAGTACTAAAGTGGTTTGAGTCTTATTTAAAGAATAGGGACTACTTTGTGTCTATAGGGAATTATACATCTGAGCATACAAATATGACGTGCGGAGTTCCCCAAGGCTCCGTTCTGGGGCCTCTCCTGTTTAACATCTACATGCTTCCACTGGCTCAAATTATGGAAAACAATAAAATAAGTTACCATAGTTATGCGGATGACACACAAATTTATATAACCTTATCGCCAGGGGACTATAGTCCAATACAACAACTGACTAAGTGCATTGAACAAATTAAAGACTGGATGTGCCAGAACTTTCTTAAATTAAATGAAGAAACAACTGAGGTGGTTGTTTTTGGAGCAAAAGATCAGCACTCAGCTTCAAACGATAATATTAAAAACAACAGACAAAGCCAGAAATCATGGTGTAGTCATGGACTCAGACCTGAATTTTAACAGCCACATTAAGACAATTACAAAGTCAGCCTATTACCACCTTAAAAATATATCAAGGGTTAAAGGACTTATGTCTCAGCAGGACTTGGAAAAACTTGTCCATGCTTTTATCTTCAGTAGACTTGACTACTGTAACGGTGTCTTTACAGGTCTCCCTAAAAAATCAATCAGACAGCTGCAGCTGATTCAGAACGCTGCTGCTCGAGTCCTCACTAAGGCCAAGAAAGTGGATCACATCACTCCAGTACTGAAGTCTCTACACTGGCTTCCACTGCCTCAAAGAATTGATTTCAAAATACTTTTGCTGGTTTATAAATCACTGAACGGTTTAGGGCCAAAATACGTTTCTGATCTACTACAGTGTGAACCACCCAGACCTCTCAGGTCGTCTGGGACAGGTCTGCTTGTTGTCCCCAGAGTCAGAACTAAACAGGGGGAAGCAGCGTTCAGCTTTTATGCTCCACATATCTGGAACAAACTCCCAGAAAACTGCAGGTCTGCTGCAACTCTCGGTTCTTTTAAATCAAAGCTGAAGACCTATCTTTTTGATGTTGCCTTTCTTTAAATAACTGTTAATTTCTTATACTGAAGTTGCATTGTTGACACTGTATGACAATCTATATAAGCATATAAAGAGAAATTCCTATTTTATCTGCTTTTATATATTTAACTGTTTTAATTGCTCTTTAATGTTTAATTTCTTATACTGCACTGTAACTTTTATTCTCGTATTTTATCTGTTTTAAATTTTTTAATCTGTTTTCATGTAAAGCACTTTGAATTGCCCTGTTGCTGAAATGTGCTATACAAATAAAGCTGCCTTGCCTTGCCTTGCCTTTAATGTACCAAAAACACATTATTTTTTCTCATACTGTTAGTCTGAATATACCTGTGTTCACCCTGTGTCTGAAATGCTCCGTTTAAGTGCCTGTCTCTTTAAGCCCCCCTCCCGAAAAAGCCCAGGCTGCTCTGATTGGTCAGCATTTCCAGGTCTTCTGCATCCGCGCTCTCAGAGTCTCTGCACCGTCATTGCAGCTGGGGAATGACTATAACGGCACTGTAGCATTTTATTCTACGAATGTATAGTATACAGAAGTCCTGACGCCTCTTTCAAAGGCACAGTTTCTGAATACGGGCTGTGTGTTCTCTGTGGATTGAGCTTTTTGATACTTTTACAGTATTTATAAGCACCTCAACCTGCTTTATAATAAAAAAAAGACGTGTGGATCATACTTTTAACAATATGGGACCTTTAAGATGTCTCTACTGGATTATCTGTTTAAGAGGTTTAAGGGACAACAGAAGGAAAAGACAAACTATGTTTCTCTGCAGGTTGATGTAGGTGATGTTTCTTCTTCTGCTTCCCTGGAGATGGTCCAGTGGGGAATGAAGTTGACTGACACCCAGTGGATGCAGGTTCAAACCCTGCTTAAGGTAAACCACACAGGACTGTTTGTGATGGATCAATGTGGTTTCACTTGTGGTTTCCTGTGTTGATTTCAACTTTCAAATTCAACTTGTGAATTTTCATCATCGATTTCAACTTGCGAATTTCCAACATCGATTTCAACTTGCGAATTTTCAACATCGACTTCAACTTGCGAATTTTCAACATCGACTTCAACTTCCAACATCAATTTCAACTTCGAATTACCAAGATCGACTTCAACTTGCGAGTTTCAGAATTTCTATTTTTAAAAAGTAATTAGTTGTTTAAATATGTTTTAGTCTGCAAATAATTAAAAGTGTTAAACCCCTTAACATATACAAAATAACATCACATGTAACTACACTTTGTGTCATGTGACCTTTAACACAGAAAAAGAGATGATTAATATTAAAGAGACTGTTCTACCCCGAGAAACTTTCCCAGAAGCTGTTGTGCAATTACGACCTGGTGCTGCCCTCTAGTGGCCGTAGTAGTTATGATGGGAGCAAACCAGGAAGTAAAGTGAAGAACTGGCTGCACTAATGTTCAGTTGTCTTAGTGCCTTTTTAGCACCATAAAATACAGTATACTGTATGAGTTACGTAATTCTGATTATAATCATTCTATTTAAGATGAGGCCCTACCACAAAGCTCCAGAGAGTGAGGAAGAGCATGCGGTGCATCACACAACAAATTAGACAGCTACATAATGACAGCTTCATCTCTAATACATTAGAGAGTTACTATAAAAGAGCTATGTCAGTAAAAGTGTGTTAAGGAGAAAGATACTCTAGATGTTGTGCACAGTAGTATTCTTAATTTAAATGTACATTAACTTATTCAGAATTTCAGGGTGGGGGGGTTAGAGCAATAGCCCCTCCAAATGTCTGTGCCCGCCCCTGCATCACAATGAAATAAACAGTTGAAAGAAGTAATGTAATATCACAAATGTGTTTTTAAGAAAGTTGATGAATTAAATACAATGATAAATGTTTTCCAGAGTTGATGTGTTGTAATAAAAGTGTTTTTTTACAAACAACTTTTTGTGAAAACTCATGGTTAAAACTCTTACGTCAAATGAGCCTTGCAATGAAATGATAAACTCTGACAATCTGGAAATTCCACAAAGTAAAGCTGCAAAACTATAAAGTGCTGTACGTATAGCATTAATGTTGATTCAACCAGTTAGAGGGACCTTGCACTGCTTGTGAAATTGAAGTGCTCTGTGACCATGCAAATTTCCAGGTAGAAAATATAGTATAGATAAAGAATAATGAAAAGAAGTAATGAGCACCTGAAGCAGGCGAAAGTGGCTGTATCTTTGGCCAAAGAGATGAACAGAAGAGTACAGTATGGAAAGAGCAATGGAGGGATGCTAGGGAGAAGGTATGGGGCCATGAGATACAACAGAAGGTCCTGTTATCTCCTAAAACACCTGGTAAAGAGGCATACATAATGTAAAGCTGACAGCACAGAATATATATTGAACTTCGTATATGTAGAGGCTAATAGGGATGAGGAATGGTGGGAATGTGTGTGCAGAGTGTGTGTGTGTGTGTGTGTGTGTGTGTGTGTGTGTGTGTGTGTGTGTGTGTGTGCGCATGTGCGTGTGTGCGTATGTGTCTGTTTGTGTGTCTGCAGATTTTTTTCTTCTTTTTGTTAAACTAAAAGGATCAGAGGCAAAGATAATAAACTAGAAAATGCATTTCTAAAGCTAAATTGCTAAAGTTAAACTGGATTGCTGGCATAATTGCATAAGAAGAAGGTGAACTAGTGAAAAGTGGGAATGGTTTTAAGTACGGATTCCATTGAAATGTTGAATAATACCAATAATGTATTAAACAAAAGTGGAATATTTAAGTTTTTTTTAAAAGAAAAGTCATTGTATAGTATGTTGAAAAGTCATACTATAGGTACGTCACTAAAAGTGATAAAAAGTCATATTATAGTTTATAGAAAAAAGTGATAAAAAAGTAATGATATAGTAGGTTGAAAAAGTGATTAAAAAAGTTATAGTATAGAATGTCGAAAAAAGTGATGAAAAAATCATAGTATAGTATATCAAAAATAGTCATAGTATAGAATGTCGAAAAAAGTGATAAAAAAAAATCACAGTATAGTATATCTAAAAAAGTCATAGTATAGTATTTCGAAAGAAAGTGATAAAAAGTCATAGAAAAAGTGAAAAAAAGTCATAGTATAGTATGTCGAAAAATAGTCATGAAAAAGGGAAGTCTGGAGTGAGAATTGAATCTGGATGAGAGTCTACAGTGAATGCTTGCTGGTTGTTGGTTGGAGCATTCCTAACATAGCATCAGAGCATAGGATTTCAAAAAAGTGATAAAAAAGTCGAAGTATAGCATGTCTACAAAAGTCATAAAAAAGTCATACAATAGTATATATATCAAATAAAGTCATAGTATCATATGTCAAAAATAGTCATAATATAGTATGTCGGAAAAAGTTATAAAAAAGTCATAGTTTAGTATGTCAAAAAAGTGAAAAAGTAATAGTATAGCATGTCGAAAAAAAGAAATAAAAAGTCATAGTTTAGTATGTCGCAAAAAGTCATGAAAAAGTCATAACATTGTCGAAAAAATGTGATGAAAAGTGCAAGCCTGGAGTGGGAATAGAACCATAAAGGGAGTGTGCAGTGAATATTTGCTCTTTGCCACCACAAACACTATGTTGAAGATATTGAAGTCATAGCATAGTATGTCGGAAAAAGCGAGAACAGTGATGAAAAAGTCATACTATAGTTTATTGAAAAAAGTCAAAGTATAGTGTGTCGCAAAAATGTTATTAAAAAGTAATAGCATAGTATGTTGAAAAAAGTCATAGTATAGAATGTATAAAAAACACAGTATAGTATATGAGAAAAGTCATAGTATAGCATGTAGAAAAAAATTATAAAAAAGTCATAGTATATGAAAGAGTCATAACAAAGTCATAATACTGTACTTCGAAAAAAAAAAATTAAATCATGAAAAAGGCAAGCCTGGATTGGGAATTGAACCAGGATGAGAGTCTGCAGTAAATACTTGCTGGTTGCTTGTTGGGGTATTCCTAACCACTGCACCACTTTGCCACCGAAAATACAATGCTGAAGACAGTCATAGCATAGTATGTCGAAAAAAGTGATAAAAAGTCATAATATTGTATTTAAAAAAAGTGATAAAAAGTCATAGTATTGTATGTCTAAAAAACGTCATCAAGAAGTGTAGTAGTAGTAGTATAGTATGTCAAAATAAGTGATAAAAAAAGTCATAGTATAATATGTCAAAAATAGTCATTGCATTGTATGTTGAAAAAAGTCATGAAAAAGTCATATTATTTGTCGAAAAAAATGCTATGAAACGTGCAAGCCTAGAGTGGAAATTGAACCTGGATGAGAGTGTGCAGTGGCTATTTGCTCTTTGACTGTTGGAGCATTGCTAACCACTGCGGCACTTCAAAAAATGCGTTGAAGACAGTCATAGCATAGTATGTCTGAAAAAGCCATAAAAGAATCAAAGTACATTGTATTTTATAGGATGTCAAAAACTGGAAAAACGTCATAGTGTAGTATGTTGAAAAAAGTGATAAAAAATGAATAGTATGTTGAAAAAAAGTTACTAAAAAGTAATAGCATAGTATATCGAAAAAAAGTCATAGTATTGAATGTTAAAAAAACATAGTTTAGTATATTAAAAAAAGTCATAGTATAGTATGTCAAAAACTTCATTAAAAAGTCATACTATAGTACATATCAAAAAAAGTCATAGTAAATTAATATGAAAAAAGTGATAAAAACATCATTGCATAGCATGTAGAAAAAACTCATAACAAAGTCATAATACTGTATGTTGAAAAAAACGTCATGAAAAGGGCAAGCCTGGAGTGGGAATCGAAACGGAATGAGAGTCAGCAGTAAATACTTGCTGGTTGCTTGTTGGAGCACTCCTAACCACTGCACCACTTTGCCACCAACAACACAACATTGAATACAGTCATAGCATATGTAAAAAAAGTGAAAAAGTATAGCATGTCGAAAAAAGTAATAAATAAGTCATAACACTGTCAAAAAATCAAAAAAAATCAAATAAAAAAAATTGAACCAGAAAGGCAGTGTGCAGTGAATATTTGCTCTTTGACTATTGGAGCATTGTTAACCACTGCGCCACTTTTCCACCACAAACACTATGTTGAAGACAGTCATAGCATAGTATGTCGAAAAAAGTCATAGTATAGTATGTCGAAAAAAGTGATAAAAAAGTGATAATATTGTTTGTCGAAAGAAATGCTATGAAAAGTGCAAGCCTAGAGTGGGAATCGAACCCACACAAGAGTGTGCAGTGAATATTTGCTTTTTGAGAATTGCTAACTACTGCACCACTTTGCCACCACAAAAGCTATGCCGGAGACAGTCATAGCATAGTATGTCGGAAAAAGCCATAAAAAAAAATCACAGTATATTGAAAAAAGTCATAGTATACTATGTCGAAAAAAGTGATAAAAAGTATAGTATAGCATGTCGAAAAAAAGTAATAGTATAGTATATCCAAAAAAGCGATTATTAAAGTCATAGTATAGTATTTTAAAAAAAGTCAGTGTATTGTATGTCAAAAAAAAACGTCATGAAAAAGGTCTGCTTGGAGTGGGCATCGAAACTGGATGAGAGTTAGCTGTGAATACTTTCTGGTTGCTTGTCGGGGCATTCCTAGCCACTGCACCACTTTGCCATTAAAGAAACTATGTTGAAGACAGTCATATCATAGTACGTCATAAAAAGTCATATTATAGGATGTAAAAAAAAATTAAAATACTCATACTATAGCATGTCGAAAAAAGTGATAAAAAAGTCATAGTATAGCACGTAAATTAAAGTCATAGTATAGTATTTCAAAAAAAGTCAATGTATTGTATTTAAAAAAAAAAATAATTCATGAAAAAGGCCTGCTTGGAGTGGGAATCAAACCTGGAGAAAAGTTAACAGTGAAACCTTGCTGGTTGCTTGTTGGGGAATGCCTAACCACTGCGCCACTTTTCCACAAATTAAGCTATCTTGAAGACAGTCATAGCATAGTATGTCGATAAAAGTGATAAAAAGTCATACTATAGTATATATCGAAAAAAGTCATATTATAACATGTCAAAAATAGTCATTCTATACTATGTCGAAAAAAGTCATAAAAAAGTCATAGTGTAGCATGTCAATTAAAGTGAAAGTATAGTTTGTCGAAAAAAGTCATTGGAAAGTCATAGTATAGCATGTCAAATAAAGTCATAGTATAGTATGTCGAAAAAAGTAAAAAAAAATAATAGTATAATATGTCAAAAATAGTCATAGTATACTATGTCGAAAAAAGTGATAAAAAGTATAGTATAGCATGTCGAAAAAAAGTAATAGTATAGTATATCCAAAAAAGCAATTATTAAAGTCATAGTATAGTATTTCAAATAAAGTCAGTGTATTGTATGTCAAAAAAAAACGTCATGAAAAAGGTCTGCTTGGAGTGGGCATCGAAACTGGATGAGAGTTAGTTGTGAATACTTTCTGGTTGCTTGTCGGGGCATTCCTAGCCACTGCACCACTTTGCCATTAAAGAAACTATGTTGAAGACAGTCATATCATAGTACGTCATAAATAGTCATATTATAGTATTCATCGACATAGTATCATGTATAGTATATCACCAAAAAAAAGTAATGAAAAGTCATACTATACCATACATCGAAAAAAGCCATGGTATAATATGTCAAAAATAGTCATTTCGGAAAAAGTAATAAAAAAATAGTATAGCATGTCAAAAAAGTGATTAAAAAGTCATAGTATAGTATGTCAATAATAGTCACAGTCATATGGTGAAAAAAGTGATAAAGTCATAGTATAGCATGTTGAAAAAATTTATAGTATAGAATGTCGAAAAAAAGTGATAAAAAATTCATAGTATACTACACATGTAAAACAAACGTCATGAAAAGGGCAAGCCTGGAGTGAGAATCGACCCTGGATGAGTCTGCAGAGAATACTTGCTGTTTGCCTGTTGGAGCATTGTTATCCAGAAAAAGTGATCAAAAAGTCATAGTATAGTATGTTAAAAAAAAGTGATAAAAAGTCATAATATACTGTAGTTTGTCAATAATAGTCATATAGCATGTCGAAAAAAAGTCATAGATTAGTATGTCGAAAAAAGTCATAATAAAGTCATAGTATAGTATGTCGAAAAAAAATCAAAGTACAGTATGTTGAAAAAAGTGACAAAATTAATAATATAATATGGCAAAAATAGTCATAGTATTCTATGTCAAAAAGAGTAATAAAAAGTCATAGTATTGTATGTCGAAAAAAACATCATGAAAAGGGGCAGTCTGGAGTGAGAATCTGCAGTGAATACTTGCTGGTTGCCTGTTGGAGCATTCCTAACCAATGCGCCACTTTGCCACCAAAGAAACTGTGTTGAAAACTGTCATAGCATAGTATGTTGAAAAAAGCCATAAAAAATTCATAGCATAGTATATCAAAAAAGTGATGAAAAAGTCAAAGTATAGCATGTCGTAAAAAGTTATGGAGACCAACCAACATGTGTCTTTACCTCTTGTAGTGTGAAAATAATCAAAGATCAGCGATCTAACTTCTGGGACGCTTCACAACCACGACACAGAATTTGTTGTCTTTTTCCGCCTAGTGTGAAATGTTCTAATACATGTTCCTTGATGTTGACCAATAGGAAGTGAGATTGCTCGCCCCCCTACAGAGTGCTCTCTGGCACACATATATAAACATGGGGAAAAGAAGAAGAGACGCTACTGCTGCTGTCCATAAAGTGGGAGACGATACACACAATGGCGGCTGGTTTGGAAAACGATCTCTTATTTAAAAAAAATAGTTCACCGAAAAAGAAATAGGCTATGCAGTTGCTGAATCTTTATTTATTTCAGATCGACAACGGTCACATTAAAAGATTTTCGTGAGTTTTTGAGAGGCAGCAGCTCCTCCAACGAGTCAACGTATGAATTCGCATCGACCTATGAACTCGCACCTGAACTTGACGACAGCACACGATAATCGGTCTAGGGGCTGGTCTGGTTGGTTTCATACTTGTAATGTTGCCACTTTTCCGTCCAAGACACAGCAAGAATGTATGGCACTATGTCTCTCTAGTCGGACATAGTGACTGTCGTGAAAGACAAAAAAATTGTGTAGTCTGATCCTAGCATACTGTAAGTGACTTGACTAGTTGTCAGCTATGGATACAGCCCTTTATTGCAAAATAACTGCTGGATTGAAGAGGACATCAGAAATTGTTAATGATATGCTGCTGTTAAAATGTTCAAATGTTAAATTGTTTGATTTAGTTTTGCACTTCCATATATAACAAAAGATGGTCACCTTAAGCCTAGATCTGGGATGCATGAGAAACTGCAGCAGGCCCATTTACCCTGTTTCTACCAACCTCCAAAAAGAGACAGTTCTGAGACAAAACATTCCCTTATCATGCAGCTGCCTTAAGTCTCTGAAAGACAAACATCTTAATGCATAAAGAGGCTTGGATATTAGAGACTGGCCAAATATTCTCTTCTGTGACCTATGAATGATCAAAAGTAGCCTAAGTTTTCCTTTTGTCTGGTCTTACTACGACATGGTGTTTCTGGAAATTCCACCAAAGTAGGGTTAGGGTTATCCTATACTAGATTCTCTGTTTATAATTACTACGGACAGTAGAGGGTGTGCCTTACAGCAAACATCAATGTGGGACTTGACAAAGTTCCTCCAGAGCCACAGAGGACATAATACAACTGTTTTCACAGGGATGAGCAATGCTCCCCATGATAAGTAAACTGACCTTCATGTGTGAAATTGGTGGAGTTTCCTGTGCACTCCCAGCTGATTTTTAATCTAATCAGGTCCTAACACACACACACACACACACACACAATCAGAGTGACTGTGTTGCCTTTCAGCGGACAGTGCACAGTGCTGTAATGTTGGACCAGTATTTGTTTCCAAATTTGGCTTCCTCACGCTGCAAGATTTGACATCCAGCGTGATGAAGTGTGAAATGTCTGAAACACTAAGTGCACAGGAACCCATAATGAATCATCAGCGTACTTAGGATTAAAAAAAAAAAAAACTTGGAAGATGTAGAGAGGCAGCAAGACGCAGATAGAAAGAGCAAGGATGTGACAGGGAGACATGCTGAAGAGGGTGTTAAAAGAGGGTAGAGCAAAGAGAGCTAAAAGCAAAAGGAGAGGCACAGATGGAGAGGCAGGAAAGGAGAGAAGGGGAAAGGGAGATCGAAAGGGTTAGGCACAGAGACAAAGAGAGAGGGAAAGGTAAACAGAGGTGGTATTGTGTTTGCCATAATAAATGATCAGGGCTGCAGTGTAATTAATCACAGAGATTGAAAGTGATTTAGACAAGTTATCTGTTCCTGTTCTTGGCAATGTGTCGACACACACACACACACACACACACACACGCACACACACGCACACACGCGCACACACGCGCACGCACGCACACGCACGCACACGCACACACATACACTCCAACATATCTCCAAAGACTCTACCCGTGAAAAGACTATATATGGAAACAAACAGGGTTGGCTGATGAAGAAATAATGACAGACAGTTTTAAAATGATGACATAAGAATCTTTACAGTACTGAACTGACTTTGGTAATTAACCCCTAACCTTTTCAGGCTTCTCTCTTTTTTCTCTCACTGTGAATAGACAGATAGGGGCTGGGGAGGTTCACTTGTTCCCAGGCAGTCACGGTTAATTGAATACAGAATCAACACTTTTCCGCACTGCTTACACACTACACATGCTAAGTACCTCCATTAGTGAGAGAAGGAGAGAAGTGCGGTTTGAAGGGATACAGAAAAAGTAAAATGCTTTCATAATATTAAGCCTTTTTTATTTAGTTTTCTGGCATTTCTATATATCTTTCAGTATGCACACATTTACAATGTGCATAAAAAGAATTGCAACTCACTTTATAACTGCAGCAAAATGAGTGCTGCCTTTGCAGTAGTTTATCAGCATCTTCAGTAGGATCAAGTATCAGTATCAAGCCTTCCAATCCATGTCACTTTTAGTTAATTTTTCTAAACAATTTAAAAAAGTGACCTGATCACTTGGTGTTGACTTGTAAAGCAGCACATACTGGCGGTGTATAAAAGCTAAATTGGCTGCACTATTTGTTTTCTATGTAATTCTGCACACCAGTGGAATCTTGACAGACTTACAGCATGCATCAACTCTTCGGAAAGGTTGCACTTCCATCAACACATTACATGACTCTGAAGTCGGATTACCCCTGCATTCCAATGCATATATTGAGATATATGACATATTAGTCATTGCATCTTGATCTTAAATCTTTCATATCTACAGTAGGAGAAAAATGGGCATCCTGTTGGAATCATCTTTCTCACTAACTGGTAAATGCAAGTCCAATATTCATTAATGATCAGCCCTGCATAGCTCAGTCTGCTAGCTCCTCAGAAAAAAAAATATCTGGTCTCTTTGGCTGGCAAGATGTCCAACTCTCCTCACCAGCCACTTGTTCACTTTGGCTCTCTGCCACTCTGCGCTGGGCAGGTGCAGTAGTGCACAGTGGACTTGTATGAGCTTATGAGCTGGGAGCTGCTGGCCATAATTTAAAATGCGCTGGCATTGTTATGGTTTGTCCAACAGAACAATGAGCTAAAGGCTGTACCGAGGTGCAAAGCCGGGTGTTGATTCTCAGTGGGATTGCCAGTGCTAGGCAGTCTTTCATATTATAGGGAGTCATTGTTCCAGTGTGAATATCAAAAATCACATAATGCCACTTCATGCATGGACCACCTGCAAATGCATTAAAATAAATATATTTGATTTCCCTGATGCCAGCCTTCAAAAAGGCATTGTGTACACACCCTTTACATCTAAGTGAGTTAGTGTATGTATGTTTGTGTGTCCTTGCGCATGTTTATACAATAGTGCTTAAATGCATGTATTTACAGGAGAGCTCTTGTACATGTATACTGTGTGTGTGTGTGTGTGTGTGTGTGTGTGTGTGTGTGTGTGTGTGTGTGTGTGTGTGCGTGTGCATGTGTGTGTGTGTGTGTCTGTTTCTGTGTTTTCATCTACACTCAGAGGTCAGATGCTAGACAGTATTGATCACCATATTGAGCAGATAATCATTAAACAGCTCATTATTGATGTCACCCAGATAATTAAATATTCACGTTCGTTCCCTTCTGTTTTCTCAATTTCTGCTGGTATTTATATCTCTGCCTCTCTATTTTATAAAATTGTGCTATCACAATTTTTCCCTGTCCCTTTTTACATCCTCTCTCAAATTTGCATGACTATAATTCCAAAAAGTGTGATCCCTGCTCTTTTATCTTCACTGTCATGTTCTTTATTTTAACATTTGCTGTTTTCCATCTTTTCATTTTGCCTTTGTTCTGTTTTTCTCCCATTTACTCCATTTATTCATTCTCATTCTTTCCTACCTTTTTCATCTCACTGAATGAACAAAGCTATTAAATTGGGGCTATAATGCTAGGGGGTAACTAAAATGCATTTCTCTTACATTATTCTTTGAAAATATTCAAAAACTGACTTTTACAAACTCACACAACATTATGAAAATGTAATACAAGATATCTGTCATAATAATATTTCTAAGTCCGTGCATCATTGTCAGTTTTTGTATTGTTTAGGACATTGCTTCCATTATCCCAACAACAAAAACAGTGGTCTTTCTTTCTTTCTTTTTTTTTTAAGATATTTCAGAAATGTTAAAAACATGGACAATCCATTTAGGTCACTATGTTGTTTAATCCACTGTGAGTTACACCCTAAAATAATGAATGAATCCATGTCTTCTGACTCATAGAATATTCAGCAGTCTCTGTTCACATTTAAAAACCATTTAGGATCAATTCAATTATCACGAGAGGAGGAAAAGGAAGCGAAACGCAGGTGAGTAATCTTTCTCTCTGCCTCTTAAAATCTGGTGTATTCCACTGAACGCAGCTATAGACCACCACTCTAGGATTAGAGGAACGTAGGAGTGGGCAAAATGAGAAAATGCTGTGTGTAATTCTGGCAGTCACGCCATTTTAACCTTCCCTTGTGTAGCTTGAATGACGCTCAAACAACTACAAGATTATGTACATGCAAACATGCTCAAACCCGATGCCAGCCATGTCTGTGTCTGACGGTCTCTGTTGCTATTCCATATAGACAACACGCATGCAGGTGAGTTACAGTGCAGCTAAAAGCGTGTTCAGCTGAGGCAGCTGGAGGACGCTGATAAGAACCAGCAGCTGAGAGAGAGGCTGAAGAGGCAATGCTTCTACCCAGGTGAGCTGACCTGATGCTGGGACTCACTGGCTGGACTGGCTTGTGTCTGGGTACGTATCACTCACCAACACTGTGGGAAAAGTGAGGGATAGAATGGGTGGCAGATGTAGCTCATGTAATATGGCACTAAACTGGTGATATAACATCATTTTAACTGCTTGAAAGTGTCATTTTGAAAGTGAGGCAGAAATGAAGAGCTTATTTTCGTTTGGAATGCCTATACCCTTCATGGACATTTTACATTAGATGAAAAAAAAAAAAACATCCCCATAATTCAGATGTGACTTTTTTTCTTCTTTTTTTCAATAACTTGAATACAAGAGTGTTTTTTGGCCACTGTGAGCGATGTGTGGGAGCATGGAGAAAGTTCTCTGCAGCATGTTTTCGTTGAGAAAGTAGAGCTGCGTTTTTATTTTAAATCTTAAGGCTTTTACTCAGCCTAAAGGATCAGGAAATATTGCCACTGCACAGTTAGCAGTGTAAGAAAATGTCACAAACAAAATTATATTTAAATAATATTGTTAAAAGCTTTTAAAAGGTTTGCAAATAGAAAAAACTGGAAACCGAGAAATCGGCTAGCCCCTCCGCCTCACTCCTTGCCGCTGGCACACTACTTTGCCGGGAGGAGAGTGGATGGCAATAGCTTGTCCATCTTCATAGCTGCCGTCTGCTCTAATGGCGAAGGGACCGTTGTTTGGCTCATTTTCTGTAGCAAGTGGAGCATGAAAGCATGGTGGAATTAGCAGCTAGCTATCTAGCGGACGGCTGCTAGTATGTGGATAAAGCATTAAGTTGTTAAATTTGACCTTTTTAGTGGCTGGCTAGTTAGCTAGCAGTTAGAATCAGTCAGAATAAAAAGGAGGGTTCTTAGAACTATGAAAAATGTCCTTTGGTACGAAAACGCCTATTGACCTCTAACATAGTTCCCAAAAAGGGATACACAAACTGTGAAAAATGGGGCGAGTGTAAAATTCAGCTGCAAGAAAGAAAAGACTGAGTAGAGACAGGAGATTGGCTGAAAGAAGAAGGGAAGGAGGAGTGAAGATGTGGGGGCTTCAGGGAGACCAGAGGCGAAGCTGGATAAAAGGATGGAGGGCTTGAGGAAAAAAAGAGAAGAAAGGTTGGAGGTTTAAGGAAAGGAAAGGATGAAGGTTAGAGAGCAGAGGGGGGTGTAGAGATAAGAGGTAAAGGGGATTGAGGGGGAACAGGATTACCAAACCCCTGCTTGCAACTTACAGGCACATAGGAGAGCTTAACAAGAGGAACATAAACACACACATGGAAAAGAAAAATCTGACATTCACACTCACTAAAGCTGCAGTCACTAGAAACTGGTTCAACACATATAGCAGCAGGATATGATGGCATACTACAGGAATAAGGGGTTACAGCACAATATTTAACAATGCTTAACAATACTTGATTTCCGACTAAAATGGAGCTGTATCCGTCCCAAACTGTTTGGCACACCATAAGAACCAAATATATTTGTTGGGTTTTTCCTTTATCCAAATGGAGGGCCTATGGATAGAAGGTGTTACTGTACAGATTGACAAACCTTTTCATTCATATTTGAGATTTTGGGCTATAAAAATGTAATTGAACATTATTATTATTATTATTATTATTATTATTATTATTATTATTATTATTATTATTATTGTAATACAGTGTAACTAAAAGTCTTTTTTCTTGGGAGAGCTCTCAATTAAGAAAGCTTTGACAATACATGTATGACTTGCTTTTTGTTGCTGTTGGTTGTTAGTTGTTAGTGTTGTTAGTTTTGGATCAATACTCACATATTGCCTTGCATTATCTTACAGTATACTTATTAACCATATACAAATCTGTTTTTAAATTCTAACCCCAATCCTCTTGTTCATTTGAATGGTGCCAGTCCAGTAGCATAGGGGGGGGTGCCAATGCAAAGGGTTCTGGCAAAAGAAACGCAGAATTATTCAGTGAAAAGGTCTGATCCAACTTTTGCTTCAAAAGTGTCATCAGGAAAGGCCAATCAAATACATGCAAGCGCAAATTCCAGTTAGGGATGCCATGCTGAGGAAATTTCGCTCAATATCTCTAGAGCGCTTACTTTGATCTCTGACCTCTCCGGTCGAGCTTCTGCTGCAGAGCCCGGCGTAGCTGCACCGCGTTCCTGTTACGAGGTGGCCGAATCATTGCCAAATCGGCATTTTGCGTTTCGCTTTGACACCAAATCCTCTCGCCAACTCCTGCTACTCTGTGCTGTGACTCTGATGCTGATGCTGTAGGCTACAGAGCGGACACTTTAAGTTTATAATTAGCATCCGTCATCTGACTAAGTATTGATAAAACGTTTAGTTTTTTATAAATTATACTATTTTTATCGATGAATGTGGGTACTGATACGGGAATATTTATGAAAAAAACGACTATCGAGCAAACCTAATTCCTTTTTATGAATATGTGAACGCTGTATTTCTACTGTTTACCTATGGTTAACATTGTGACAAAAGAAAAAATTGGTTCCATCATGCAAACTTTCCAAAGTTCCAAAACCCTGTCTGTGAGTGCAGTGTTTTGGCATCTGAGAAGCATTTAAACTCAATAATCTATTTATCTCAACCCAGCAAATGCAGCCTCTTTTGGTTTGTATTTAACAATAATAGATTGAAGTACACCCATAATACCCTGAGCAAGACTGACACTCCATGTTGAATTTTCAGCTGAAAGGTCACTGTGATGTGGGTAAAGCATGTTTACGTCATGTGAATGTGCTGAACATAGTTCATGTCAAAGTGTAGTGTGACCGCAATGCTTACACGCATCACACATCAAAAATGCATACAATTCAGGAGATCTGGTAAGTAAACGAGAGTGTATTACAGTAATACTGTGGGCACATGCACAGACCTGCTCACACACATGCACCCTTGAGCCTTTCTCTGTAATGATTTCCTTGGTCAATAAAAGGGATTTGACTTACTGAGTCCAAAAATGTGTGTGTGTGTGTGTGTGTGTGTGTGTGTGTGTGTGTGAGAGAGAGAGCGAATGTGTGAGCTGTCATTGCCTGGAGCGTCTGTCATCAGGCGCACAAAGCTTGATAAATGATATGTGTGGTTGTGTCAATGATTATTTATATCACTGAAAATGTTGTGGGAATGAGTCATGTTGTTTGTGTACTGTATGTGTCCATGCACACACTTTAATGATTTGCTAATGACTGTTTTTGTTTTTATGATGGGTGCATGAGCTTGCATATACAAGTCTGTTCTTGAATCAGTGTGTAGCTGCACATGTCAGTACAACTGTGTGTATATATTTATTGTGTGTGTTCTTGATATTGGAGTGTGTGTGTCAGTGTTTGTGATTAATGGGGATGAAATCAGTGTTCGATTTGTATGAATGTGCGTGTGTGTAGGTGCATGTGTGTGTGTGTGTGTGTGTGTGTGTGCGTGCGTGCGTTTGTACGTGAGTGATGAAGAATAGACCAGCTGCTGACTGATATGGATAAAGGCTAAGACCTCATTCATTTCCACCTCCCACTCTGACATTTGGCAGAACTCCTTTCCCACACACACACATTCATGCACACAATCGACAAAACCACTTAAATCCATACACAGACACAAATCTATATGCATATGCATTTTTTCCATAAAACACACATACAGTGGGGCAAAAAAGTATTTAGTCAGCCACCAATTGTGCAAGTTCTCCCACTTAAAAAGATGAGAGAGGCCTGTAATTTTCATCATAGGTACACTTCAACTATGAGAGACAAAATGAGAAAAAAAAAGTAAATAAATCCAGAAAATCACATTGTAGGATTTTTAATGAATTTATTGGTAAATTATGGTGGAAAATAAGTATTTGGTCATTAACAAAAGTTCATCTCAATACTTTGTTATATACCCTTTGTTGGCAATGACAGAGGTCAAATGTTTTCTGTAAGTCTTCACAAGGTTTTCACACACTGTTGCTGGTATTTTGGCCCATTCCTCCATGCAGATCTAGAGCCGTGATGTTTTGGGGCTGTCGCTGGGCAACACAGACTTTCAACTCCCTCCAAAAGATTTTCTATGGGGTTGAGATCTGGAGACTGGCTAGGCCACTCCAGGACCTTGAAATGCTTCTTACGAAGCCACTCCTTCGTTGCCCGGGCGGTGTGTTTGGGATCATTGTCATGCTGACAGACCCAGCCACGTTTCATCTTCAATGCCCTTGCTGATGGAAGGAGGTTTTCACTCAAAATCTCACGATACATGGCCCCATTCATTCTTTCCTTTACACGGATCAGTCGTCCTGGTCCCTTTGCAGAAAAACAGCCCCAAAGCATGATGTTTCCACCCCCATGCTTCACAGTAGGTATGGTGTTCTTTAGATGCAACTCAGCATTCTTTCTCCTCCAAACACGACGAGTTGAGTTTTTACCAAAAAGTTCTATTTTGGTTTCATCTGACCATATGACATTCTCCCAATCCTCTTCTGGATCATCCCAATGCCTTGTGATCATTTTGACCCCACGGGGTGAGATCTTGCGTGGAGCCCCGGATCGAAGGAGATTATCAGTGGTCTTGTATGTCTTCCATTTTCTTATAATTGCTCCCACAGTTGATTTCTTCACTCCAAGCTGCTTACCTATTGCAGATTCAGTCTTCCCAGCCTGGTGCAGGTCTACAATTCTGTTTCTGGTGTTCTTTGACAGCTCTTTGGTCTTGGCCATAGTGGAGTTTGGAGTGTGACTGTTTGAGGTTATGGACAGGTGTCTTTTATACTGATAACAAGTTCAAACAGGTGCCATTAATACAGGTAACGAGTGGAGGACAGAGGAGCATCTTAAAGAAGAAGTTACAGGTCTGTGAGAGCCAGAAATCTTGCTTGTTTGTAGGTGACCAAATACTTATTTTACCGAGGAATTTATCAATAAATTCATTAAAAATCCTACAATGTGATTTTCTGGATTTTTTTTCTCATTTTGTCTCTCATAGTTGAAGTGTACCTATGATGAAAATTACAGGCCTCTCTCATCTTTTTAAGTGGGAGAACTTGCACAATTGGTGGCTGACTAAATACTTTTTTGCCCCACTGTAGATATGCTCACAATCTATGTATGTCAATACATCCATTACATGGAAAGGAGGTGGGAAAGCTGCAAGTCAAATTCTCTGAAAAGCATATTAATTTATTTTCACTTAGTATGTGTGTGTGTGTGTGTGTGTGTGTGTGTGTGTGTGTGTGTGTGTGTGTGTGTCTGTGTGTCTGTTTTTGTCTGTTGTGTGTGTAACTGTGCGTGCGGTCAGCCATGGCTCCATACATCATGCCAGTCATAGAAAGTTATAAAGCAGCCTCACACCCTGTATGGGCCTTAACACATATCAATCCCAATCTCAAACCCTGACCCTTTACTATACAACCATTGACCTTTCCAGTGAGCCAATCAAAACCGAGCATCAGAAGAGTGATGAGTGACGCATCCAATCAGAGTGAAAGCATAAAATCAGGGTCAGTAAAAAAACAGTGCTGCATTGGAGAGCATGGATCGTGAAAGTGTGTGTTTTTCTGTATATGTATGCATGCATGTGTGCATGTCTGTGTGTGTGTGTGTGTGTGTGTGTGTGTGTGCGTGTGTGTGTGTGTGTGTCCTGCAGGCATGGTTTATCCAATCACTTGACATCAGTGTTTCTGTCAGTCTGCCAAGAAAAGCCCTCTATGGTGCCATTGTCTTTATAGCTGGCCAAAGACAGGCACACACACATGCACAGACACACACACCACTCAAATCCATCTCCCCCCCATTTTTTTTTTTTTAGTGAACAGCGAGATGAACATTTGCTGCAAATGCATGATCAAACACAAACATTTAGACACACATGTATATATCCGCTCAGACTTAAATATAGAGCTTTGTTGATATGATTCTTGAAACACGCACTTACAGATCACACACTTAGAATTCACTTTTGAGTCATGACAATTTTCAGCATCTAAGAAAAGGGCTAGCGTATAAATCATGTTCAAAATATTCATATGACGTGTATTGTTTTGAACACTTGCCCTAGGTGCCTGAAAGACTTTTTGCATGCTGAAAAACATTAGCCCTGACTGTAAAAAATAGGGCTATTATAATTATGTTTGCCCTTTAATAGCCAGCTCTATTACAAAAACATCAATAACTATCTTTCGATGAAGTTATATAAGCCTGTAAGGTACCACATAAAACAGACCTAAAATAGATTTTAAATTGCCCTGCAGTTGTATACCTTATTTTAATCACTAGTGCCAACTTCATTTTCCATAATGACTTATTTCTGTGTGAGTAGCCCACAGTGTTTCTGGTACTTCTTGCCATGGTAGGCCTGGTGCTCCTTCCTCGACTGTCACTGCCCATGGAGAAAAAAAAAATCTTCTTGTTCTCCTTTTCCTCCTCCATCTCTCGCTCATCTCTGTAACACTCCCCTAGAGGCATGCTGTGTTGTACGTGTGCTGGAAGCATTTAGGAATGAAAGTGAGAAGGAGATTATGTGTGGCTTGATACTGAGGGGCAGCACTGCAGGCATTGTACATGTGGAATATCGCACTCACATACAAGTGAACAGATGTGCTGATGATGTCGTTGTTTGACTACACAGCTCCAGGGTACATATACACCTTCCTGAAATAATCAGTCTACATATGCTGCAGCACACTTCGGATATAAGTTACTGTTATGAGTTCTGAGTTTTAATCCAGGTTCTGAATTTGTCTCAATCCTTTCGTTCATGTATTTCTTTCTTAATTTAGTTTAAAGCTTATTTAATTAGTCGTTTTGGTGCCTAAACATAACAGTCATTGCTTCATGACGCTAACTTTTTCTGGCTAACCTGCACTATCATTGCCCCTGAAAGGACCGTCATCTGGCGGCGCCTGTTGCCGGCTCACAGTCACCTATTGGCGGCTGAACAACTACCACTGGTAGCCGGCGTCCCGGAGCTCTGTAGCGGCTAAATACAACCAGCAACTGCCACTCAGATTTTATCATTCTATTGCACTATAGATTGTTCATATTAAAGCGCTTTAGGCCTACTTAGTTTAAAATACATTTTGTCGACACTGTGGATAAAATTAATACAGCATAGGCAGGGATATGTAGACCAGAAAGAGGGAAATCCCACGCATCCTGCCCGGCAAATCGCACCCTGAATGTAGTTCTGGATTTACCATTACAGTTTTTCTCAATTGCTAAAACACAATTTTTGAAAATTGCTCCATTTTCTGAAAACATTAAACACAAAACCTCCTCTTCAAGCACTATTTACAAAACCTCTGACTCCTCTTACAAAATGAAACTTTCGCCTCAAAACAGTTTTACCTGTGTTCAAAATCAAACACTGCTCTCAAATCATAAACAAAGTGATCAACATGATATACACTATCAAACAGTCAGTAAACAATACACCAAAAAATAGAAAACACATTGTTCAAAACATATAGTTCTCAGGGAGAAGTACATTTTTTATCTCAAAACAAATTTCATATTTTTCCGTCATTGTCTTTAGATGAACGAAAACATGTTCCATCATAGTAGATCAAAATTGATCAGAAATTACTACTCTGCTTTGCTCTTTGCAATTTTTGTTGTTCTTCCTCCTTGTACCCCTATTTTTACAGTACTGTACCCTGCATCTCACAAACTTGTCCTCTGTGATACTGTAATTCTTGTAATTCTTTGTTGACATAAACCTGCAACCAGTCAAAATCTATTGAGCAGTCAGTACTGTTGGAAAGCACAATGTTCAGGGCCATACAATGTGTTCATTGTACAGTATACAGCCTACAATGCACTGTACTACAGTATACAATACTAAAAGGGACAAAAATCAAAGGAGTAAACATGTGATCACTGTGCTTCTTCTTGTCTTTGGGCTGGCTGAGGCCAGAGCACTTTGTTGACATCACGAGCAATATTGTCACTCCTGAGGCAACGGGGGAAGAAGCCTCTTGTGTGCCATATCCAGCCCTGACACCTCGCATACGCACTCGTCCTCGTCCTCTCACATCGTTTCATCTATCCATTCTCAGACTTTCTCCTTCCCACCTTCAACAACCTGTTTGCTCTCTGAACTGGCTTATATTAGTTGTGTCACATCATTTGAAACAAGTGAAATCAATTTTGAGTGGTTGTGTTCAATCAATGACGTGTTCTCTAGTTGTATTTGATTGTTGCCACTTGTGTTTACCAGTATGGATGACATGTGCATTAGAGTGCAGAATGTGTTTTGAGAATGATAATGTGTTTAGAGTTTTGCTGAAAAGTCTAAGTGAGATCTGCAAATTGTGTTTTACCATGTGAAATTGTTTAAGGTATTGACAACAGACTGCACAATTAGCTAAATGAGTTCAGGCAACTGAGAAATTTGTTCAGCCAATGTGGTTTAGTGTTTTAGCAATTTAGAAAAACTGTAACACAGTAGAGTATTTGCCAGTGGTCCTTTACATATTAAGCATTTGGTATAATGTTACGTATCGTTGTTAAAGGACAATTCCGGCGCAAAATTAACCTAGGGGTTAATAACACGTGTACCAAGTCGACCTTTCTCTGGGATCTGTTTTCATGGTAATCATATGTGTACGTAGCTTGAAACAAGCTAGCGCGAACCGCTGATTAGCTTAACGCTAGGCATTCGGGGCACTGGAAGATTAAAAATAAATCGCTATTTTATACCACTAACAAGGCACAAAATAGCACCACACTTCCACGGTAGCATAATGAGGGTCCCTACATGTAAAGCAAAGCATTGAGAACTTTGTAAGTGTACAGACCGTTTATTGAAAAGGTAGTTTATAAAGATATTACCTTCGGGTATACAGGCAATCGCCATCTTGAGAAAACAGTCTTGATCAGTCGAACCATGAAAGCCGTGCAACCAGTAACATAGCTCAGGCAAGGCGTTCATTGTTCAATTGATCATGATGCTTTGGTTTACATGTAGGGACCCTCATTATGCTACCGTGGAAGTGTGGTGCTATTTTGAGCCTTGTTAGTGGTATAGAAATAGCGATTTAATTTTACTCTTCCAGTGCCCCGAATACCTAGCGTTAAGCTAATCAGCGGTTCGTGCTAGCTTGTTTCAAGCTACATACACATTCGGTTACCATGAAAACATATCCCAGAGAAAGGTCGACTCGGTACGTGTTATTAACCCCTAGGTTCATTTTGCGCCGGAATTGTCCTTTAATGAATGGTAGCTAGACTTTGCCATCGCAAAGCATATTATTTGCTCTGCTATTGGCTTTTCCTTTAGCTTTTTGTTTCAAGTCCTAATGTTCCACAAGGTCACTAGACTGTATCATGTTAATATCCGTTTTCTTATGTGGAAAGCCAGAAGCCATATAATCATACTTTCTTTTCAAACACACCGCAATGTTTCATGGCCATAAAAAGACCACTGGTCCACAATATGTTCATTTTCTGCTCTGTCTTTGAGCCAGTTATTATAGCTTGACAAGCTCTCTCACTCATATTTAACAGCCCAGGAATAAAATTATACTACCCATATTCCTAAAGGCTTAAAGATGCCATTCTCAAAGAGGCACAACATAAATCAGCCAGGGGAGAGAAGAGACGGTGGGAGAGACAGAATGAAAAGAAAGGGACATAATAGATCAGAAAACAGTAGTAGTTTGGGTTTTGAGATTTTGGTTTGTAAGATTTCTGCCTCCACCCCGAAAGAACGAAGGCGAATGGGGTATTGTTTGTGGTGCTAACAACACTAAATAATTATATTACAAATAGTCAACGGCTGCATTGTATTTCCTGAAACAATATCCCGATTACACTGGAAAAAAAAGCATTGTGTTCTGTCACTTACTACGAGAGGTAAATGAGGAAATATGTTGTTGCAATTTGGGTAAACTGACCCTTTAAAGCCACCTCATTAATTAGTGCTTCGTTAAAGGGAGCTGCACTGTAAAGGTCAACCTATTAAACTGCAGTCCATAAATATTATGACAGTGACACATTCTCATTGTTTATGCTCTATACTCCAGCACATTGTATTTGAAAGGAAACGATGACTTTGACAGTAAAGTACTGAGTTCATCCATATTGTTCACATCCAGATGTGTGAACATATTGTTGTCTAGATGATGATCAGTGATCATATGCACACACTGGAAGTTATTCTTCCTTGATGCTGCTCTCCTGCACTCCCTTCCCTCCTTTTTTTCTCTGTGTAGAGTGATTTATCTCCTCTTTATCTGTCTCCTCTCTCTCTTTCCTTCCTTCATTAATTACACTGATTCTCTTCTCCTTCTATTTCTGAGACTGGATCATTATTTACTACCACGATCCCTCTACTCTCATTTCTCTGTCTTTATTCATCACCTTGTATGCATGTTGCACAGTCTCCTATCTGTCTTTTTTCCCATTATCTCTTATTTCTCTTACCCCCTCTTTTCACCTCAACGCTTCTCTTTGCAAACTGTATTCTTTCTATCTCACCACCAATCTGCCTTTCCTTCCCCTCTTCCCTAAAATTCAAACCTTCCACCCCGATTCCTTTCTCTATTCCACCATGTCTCTCTCTTGTCTGTAACAGTTTCTTACACTGTTAGTTGATTTTTATTAAAAGAGCAGAGCCGATTGATAAATTTGTATCAAAGATGGTGATTTTGCACACAAACGCTGCAGTGCATGCATAACAATTGAAAACTGATGAGGAATGATGATGATTATGAGAAAAAGGAAGAGAAAGAGGTGAAAAGAAAGAGAGGAGAGGGTAAAGAGAGGAAAAAAGAGATGGATGATTGACAAGGGGAGAGAATAAAAGGGAGTGAGAGATGCGTGAAGGATGCAAGAATGATTGAAAAGAGTAATAAAGGATTGGATTGATGGCATGATTGATTGAGGAAGGAAGGAAGGAAGGAAGGAAGGAAGGAAGAGTAAGGGACTGGGTTGTTGCTGATGATTGTGACTCCTCTGCAGCTGCATTGATTGTAAGTTGCTCTGAATAAGGGCATTAGCTAAAAGCCTGTGTCTGTAAATTATGAGGGGAGAAATAGGAAAACAGGGCAGCATCTCGTAAACTGAGAAGCAGGGCATCATTTAAATATAATGCTCAAAATGAACATGGATGGATAGATAGATGGATGGATGGATGGATGATGAGGCTGTTGAGTGTAAATATGCATTAGAAGTATTTGGCATAGTAAGATTGATTGGCTTAAACTGAAAAAGATAACTACTGTAATTTGAATCTGACATCTGTCTGTAATGTCCTATAATGTTCCTATTATTTTACATGCTGCATGACTGTGACTGACTGACAGAGATATACATTATATAATTGAATACATTTGTATTATATTCAATTTGTATGTGCTGTGCATATAATGTGCAGCCTTGTACTGTGGTTGGGTGAATTTTGCACAACTTGAACATTTGGACTTAGTAGTTCATGTTTATTTCGTGAAGCATAAAATGTGTCCACACTATATAATAGTTCATAAAGCCCACTATTGATAACCAGTGAACTTGACAAATGCTCTGAATGAAATTATAAATGTACGTATGTATGTATGTAATGTCTATGTAAAATTAAATTTCTGTATTTTAACATTAGATGACCTCCCTGCCTAGCTTTCTGATGAGGCAAAATAAGGATCAAACATCATCAACATCATCAACATCATCATCATAGTATTCTAGTTATTACTATTATATCTCATCTCAGTCAGAAAGTGGCACAGTGAAACATTATTCACATGTCTGTGAAGCCTCTTGGCATCGTGACTACTATTGGGTCATGCACTTGGTACCTGTGGCATGTTTTTTGGCTAGATTGACACAAACGGAAAGCGCTATTAACATAGGTTCTATGCAGCAGAGCAGGGTTATATGAACTGAAATGTATCAATGTCACAGATTTGTGTGTCAAAATGCAGTAGAGTTGACATTTGGATGGAGGTAAAATTAATTGGTTTTGGTCAGAAATGTTGTTGTTGCAAATTCTGGTGTGATCTAAGTATTACCATCATGTTTATGTTAATCTGCAATTGTGTGTGTGTGACTGTGAATGAGTCATGACTGCCTGTATCAACACAAATGCACGTGCCTGTGTGATTTGTGTGTGCAGATATGTGCAAACTGTATGTCAGTGTTAATGTTAAAATCTGCATTTTGTCTATAAGTGTAAGTTTATTGTTCACATGTGTTTATGACAGAGGCCATGCATGTGTGACTGTTTGTGTGTGTAAATAGAGTCATTTAAGTAGTCTACATAAATGGTTTTGATGATGAAGTGTGTAGATCTTAGGAGTCAGTGCTACTCTGAATAATGCCTGAGGATGCATTTAGACATCCTCAGTGCCACAGCAATCTATCATTGTAATAGGCTGTTTAAATGTGTGTGAGTCTGCGTGTGTGTAGTGGAGGTTTGTGTCCTCGTACGCGTATGAGTGATTGAGTTTGTGTGCAAGTCTGTGGCTGCATAATTCTGTGTAATGGTAATATTACAGAATTTATATAAACATGTTGTCCTCATCGAAATGATGCAAAGTCATCAAACAGCAGTTTGAAACTTTAGGGGTCAAATTGGACAAAGCTTAATTCCATAATTTATTTAGTTAACATTGTTATGATATTAATAACTGTCCCAAATTTGCTTGTGAAACTTGTTGAAGACAATCAACAAGTTATTGGACCACTCGTTAGCTCTAATGTTTGAAAAACGAAGCAAACTGAAGCATGTTCCACTGAGAGGATAGTAGTTTTACTAGCATAGCATCTACCCTCCAAATCAGCCATTCACCAACTCCACAGATGTTGCTTACAAGGATTTGAATGTCGCAGGATGTGTTACTGGAAATTAGAGCTATGTAAAGACTTTATAATAATTAACACTTGTTAGGGACATTAATTGGGAAACACGAGTCTTAGGTATCTCCTCTTTGTATTTGTTTCTGCTCATACAGATATCCAGTTCCAAATTAGCACAGTGTCTTAATAGGACAACAATAAAATCAAAATATTTGGACTAAAAACCGGGATTTCTGGAAAACCTCCTGTGAAATGTGTCTGGGGCCTGGTGCTTTTTGCTACCCATATTTTTCCTGATAAACATGTATAATTAATGAATGGTTACGTTGTTGAAAAAGCTGTCAATGTGGTAAACCTTAGATTTTGTATCAGTTTTAGAGGCAGTTTTATTGTGCTAAGCTTCTGCTAGTGGAACAGAGCGGATATATACATATACATTTAGTTCAGGGTCCATTTATTAAAGTTGCAGTAAGCGATGCTCCGTGGGGATTGTTGATATTTGAACTCAACTGCCAAACAAACACAACCACCCCGAACCCCCTGCCCCCTTCAGAATCTCCGCCCCCCAGATTCATGGACGCGCATTGCCATAGTGACTACTTACTAAACTCACTATTGTCTTTGCTGACTAAATATGGCAGCGTCAATAATAGCTCACGTTAGGTTGTGGATTAGCAAACTGTCGCTACTGCTGTAAAGCCAACCAGTTTGGAGCAGCCGTAACAAACAATATCAAACGGACAAAGTTAAACTGACCTATTGAAAACAGCAAACACTGAAACAGCAAAGCTTACATTATTACTCACTTGTCCATAATGCATACCTGCCAACATTTGGTTTTCAAAATCCGTGCAGGGGCATGGCGGCGCGACTGAGGAGGGGGGGGAACTTATGTGCCTCTTCTGCGCGATGGTGTCGCTGTGTTTTAATGTGCTGGGTAATGTCATTTTTCCCGCCGTGCGCTACATTAAAATCAATGCGACACACCTTACAAAAAGCATGGAAGTTGTCGATATGACTAGGTAAGATGCATGTAAATTGTTGCGCCCAACACTGTTGTAATTTACAGCTATATTTCGATTTCTTTGAGGGAACACCGCCTTTACCTGCCATTTTTATCGGCTCACTTTCGTGTCTGAACTTTCCGCGAAGCTTGCGCAGAGATCAACTGCACACCTGGGTTATAGGTTGCCATGTTCAGGTGACAAACGGGTTGAAAATTGTATATGGTGTATGGATAGGATACGTTTCATACAAGATCTGGCAACTGGTCAACATTAGACAAACATATTGGTCCGATTATTTATAAAGGAGTTTGGGCCATGCAAATTACGGGAGTCTCCCGGGAGACATAACAAACCGGGAGGGGTCCGGGAGATAGCGCTGAATTTGACAAAAAGTATATTGGGTTAACATCGCTTACTATACCTTTAAGTCCAGATGTTTATAATACAGGAAAATGAAATACTGCTTTTACAGTTCTTACACAGCACACACTGTATATGAAAATACAGTAAATATAGTAAGTGCAAAGGGGGGTTGTCAATCTTCAGCCTAAAACATGCTTCCTATTTACTTCCATGAAGTACTGTCAGTACCCTGTCCTGTGTTACTGTCTTGTAATGTATCAGCGTTAACTAAGTTAATTCCCTGTCATGTCCATTGTATTTGGTGAATGATTGATTCATATAAAAATTTTGACAGACACTGACTGAGTTGGGCACATAAGCACTACTCACTCTACACAGCAGGCAGTGACATAGTGTTCCCTTTGTTATGGGTTCATTGCTTCCCAACCTGCCTGCTCTTCATCATGGACCTAGAGTAATGTGTCATGTTTCCAATTAACCACTCGTTGCCTCTCACTTTTGCAAGGTTTAGCTACAACCGTGTATACGGCCATTTTTAATATATGCTTTACTTGTATTTTATTTTTTCTTTAAATGTTTTTCTTACAATTCAAGGCAACCATTGGTTTCTATCCATTATTATTCACTATGCATACTCTATTAACTATATATACACTATGTAAATCAACTAGCCAGTTTAAAACTTGCAAGCTTAACCCTTACGTGTTGTTCGGGTCTGTGGGAACCGTTTTCAATGTTTGCTAAAAGAAAAATGATGCTCTTTATTATTTCTTCTAACTCATTGGTCTTAGCTCATTTTCTGTGAAGAACATAAAAAAATAACTTATTTTCAATGACTGCACACGGTACACCCCCCCTACACATAACTATTACATATGAGGTGTTCAGGTCTACTGGACCCGAGTGTATTTAAATGAAGGTGCTATGAAACTATGTTGTCTTTCTGCACCTGCTATTCCCACACAAAGTTACAAAATTGTTACATTTCAAGCACTTTCAACTGTTCTGATTAAGTTCTAAGAAATAAGCACCAATAATGATCAAAAATCTTGTTTCTATTGGGTTTTTTTTAACCTTTTTTATAATTGAATTTCCTTATTTTGTCACAAAAAACAAAAATGATCATATGATCAGAAATGTGATCTCACAGGGGTAAATGGCAAATATGAACCATAAATGATGTAAATATCATTGGTAATTGAGCTAAAGTAAACATCTTTTAAGTAGTTTTACATACATTGTTATGGCTGTATTGATTTAAAAGCCTAATAATGTGGTGGGTCCATCAGACCCGGGAACATTGGCCATATAACAAAAATATGAACACCACACAAGGGTTAAGTTGTGTAATACATCACAGTTAATATCACGTTTGCTTTCTTCCTGTCAAAGTTACATTATTGCTGCAGGGCAATGCTGTGCAGACTTTTGAAATCAATCTGCACTTCAACAGCAGAGCTAATTGCTTTTATGCGAGGAGAGACAAACGATTTGACAAGAGATTCATTAACCCTGGAGCTTACCAAAAAAGGGTATCTTGCCAACCTGGAACTACAGTGGATCAGCTATTTGAACCCAACCCTAACCCTACATGTGCCATTTCCATTCTTATAGTATAAAGATGAACATTTTAACTATCAATACTAACTGTAACATTTATATTTCCCCCATTTAAGCATCCTCATCTTCCTTCCACTCTCAATACCCCCATTTTCCTCCTCAGTAAAGGAGAAACCACCTCCTCTCTTTCTCACTCATCAAGCCCCCTGATGCTCCTCTCATTCTTCTTCTTACCTCTCCTTTCTCCCTGCATGTTACATCTGCCACTCTTCATTCCCTTTTACTTTTCTTCACTTTCATCCCATCTTCTCATCCCCCCTCCCCCCTCTCTCTCTCGACATGACCTAGTTTCCAGCTGTAGCCAACGCAGACATCTGGGCTTCAGCTCACGTGCCAGAGAAGGCATGACACCTCTGCTGGGGAGGGGGGGTGAAGAGGAAGAGTAGGATAGAGTGATGCAGATAAGGAGAGCACACAGACAGAGGTGAATTAGGGGTAAAGGGAAAAAGAGAGTGAGATGGAGTGATTATGGGATACAGGATAGGAAGGCAGAGGAATAGAAAATCTGTCGGTGGTGAACAGAGATGAATTCAAGCAAGAGAGAGCCCGTCGGAGGCTTTGAGGTTGCAAAAAGTGCATTCGAGGGAGTGAGATAAAGGAGGAGTAAAGATGACACACATAAAGCCAGCCATGCTGTACAACGCAGACAGGCAGCTGGCGTATAATGGTTATTAGCTATTGGAGTTAGCATGGCTTAGCAATGTCACAGTGGCCAAGCAGGCTAAGTCGCTGTGTAATCTCTATGTTAACTGGAGATCATGTCATGTATATGCAGATCAACAGCACGCTGCAACCTACAGTAGCGCGCACACACACACACACACACACGCACACACACACACACACACACACACACACACACACACACACACACACACACACACATCATCCCTTAATCTCTGCCTTCATCTGCTTCCCCTATACTTGCTTTGTTTTTCCATTTACCGAGATACCAAGCTGCTGGGACATAATCTGAATTGAGTAATTCAGAAGTATTTCTCTCTGCGTAAGTGTATGTAAAAAAACAAGTCCTATTTGTCAACCCTATTGTGCAGCCTTATCTGAAACGAGACAGCGCAAGACACTGCAAATGCAAAACCTGTACTGGCAGACAGTTTATTATTTGGTTGGAGACAGATTAGGGGTAGTTAAAATAGAATCCTGCAATTCTGGCATAATTCAGATGACAAAAAGACGGATTATCACTCCTTTTGCCAAAACCTGATTCAATGTTAAACATCCATTCTCTTCCTCTTCATCTGTTTGCCCTTCTTTTTTCTTATCCCCTTTCCTGTCCTATTTTTTCTTCTTTTTTCACTTACCCTTTTCTCCCTATGTTACCTTCTCCCATTTTATCTCCCTCTACACTCGTTGGCTCGCCTTAGTGCTCCCACCACCCCTATTCTCTCTCATGTTTTATCCCTTTATCCTCTCATATTTTCTTTTACTGTAATATATCCTGCCCTTTCCTTCTCACCTTCCTTTTATTCCTGTTAATCTCCTGTCATTCCTCCATCACACTAGCCTTTCTCCCTTGGGTTATCTACTCTTTGATCATGGCTGACCTTAATGCCTACACCCTGATCACTCACTATGGGATAAAATAATATAGACAGGTATTCTATATTACTTTAAAATGTATTACATGGCATTGTACAGCACCAAAGTTAGAAAAGACCTTGTACTTGTGTTGATAGGTATGGGATAATGTCTTAAAAGGGCTCAAAACTTTAAAGCTCAAAATGCTGAGGACAGTTTTTAGTGCGAAGTCACGTTCACTGAGGGTGTGGTCACCATTTCTTGCGTTAAGTCACATTCCTATTTCTCCTCTGAGTAACCTTACTGTATTAGTCTGCTTTACTCATTTCCACTAACCTGCCTCTCTTCACCCTTATTCTGTTTTACCTTCACATCTCATCACTCTATTATTATTATTATGACATTATTTCTGTCAGCTTCCTGTCAACTTCTATCTCTCATGCCCCCTCTTTCTCACTTTCCCTTTCAGCACCTTACTTTAGTCTTCATACATCCTTCGCTTAGCTACAGAAAAGGTACAATTGGAGGTGAGGAAAATGTAGGGTCATAAGGGAGTTTGAATGTATGTTTGGTCATATTTGTGCGTGTGTGTGTTAGAGTATAGATTCTCTGCCCGAGCCCGAACTTTTCCGTCGCTATCCTCGGGCCGGGCCGGGCCCTTGATCAAGCATTTGTGTTTTTTTTGTGTGTTTTTATTAAGATAATTCTAAACAGATTTCTGTAGTTCAAACAACTCGGAATTGAGAACGTCAGTTATAACGGCTCACGTATTAAAAAATTGTCGGGTTTAAATCAGGCTCGGGCTCATAATTGCAGTTAATGTGTCGGGCTCGGCCACAACGTGCACAGGCTCGGGTAGGGTCGGACTTGATTTTTTGGGCCCGATCTAAGCTCTGTGTGTGTGTGTGTGTGTGTGTGTGTGTGTGTGTGTGTGTGTGTGTGTGTGTGTGTGTGTGTGTGTGTGTGTGTGTCTGAGTGAGTGAGGCAGAGCGTATAATAGGAAAAGAGAAATACAGAGGCAGGCAGATTGCCATCTGGTCCCGTTGAAATCAGTTAGACTAAATGCAGATGGTTTCTCTCTAAGCCAATACAATCTGGTCATAGTAATGACTTGCTACTTACACCCAAAGAAGCCAAGCCTGGCAGAAGAAGATATTGAGGAACAGACAGTAGCAAGATTCAGATAAAAGGGCCCAATATATATCCACTACCCTGAACAAACATATGGAGGTAGAGATATAACGTATTTTTATATTTAAAACAAAGGTGGAACTTTATTATGAGAGTAAAGATCATAGAAACTGGGTATGGGGACCCACTCATAATAAAACTCCATAGCACTACTAGGGATCCACAACTCAAAAGGTTACCTTTAACTCAAAAGGAAAACACTTATTGTATGATTAAAAGTTAACAAAACTAATATATATGTCAATAACATTTCAGTCACATTTCTCCAAATGGAGCTTTCGCTCTCACAGACAGCACTTTTTCTCAACTGAAAACGTCAAGCAAGACCAGTTTTTCTTACAAGTGCTGCCTGTAGGTGCTGCCTGAGCAAGCACAGCCCGCCAGTGGCTTGGTTAAATTTGGTTGACCAACCACAACAGAGTAGGACAGCTGACCAATCAGAGCAGACTACGCTATTTTGGAAGGCGGGCCAAGAGCTCAGACAGAGTGTTTCAGGTGGAGGCACTGCAACAATGGGCAGTATGAAAAAGATAATGTGTTTTTTCAACATGAAAGCATGTAAACCTATTCTAGGAGACCCCAAGAATACAAATATGACACAGAAAACGAGTATAATAGGGGCTCTTAAAAATTCTGTATGTGCTATTGCACTTTTACAAAAACCCAAAGAATGATAGAAGAATAGACTGCAAGTTAGGGTGACCAGACGTCCCCGAAATGTCGCCGGTTTTCACTGTGACTGACAGACCCGCAATTGGAATGAAAGAAAGAAAACATTGACCAAACATGTAGTCGTGCACCCTACACACGCAGGCTCAAGACAGCCAGAGCAAGCGCTGCTCAGAGCTCAGAGATGTTCTAGAATGCCCATATTTAACAATGCTAAAATTACTGTTTATTTACATGGTAGTTCATTGTCTGGTGGGTTTAGCGAACGGTCTGGTGGTATCTATGCTTCTGAGTTGAAAATGTCCCTGGATTTTGTCTCAGAAATCTGGTCACCTTACTGTAAGTAAGAGTGAGACCCCATGCACATGCAGAGCTCGCCGCTGTTTTGGAAGATTTACAGCACGTTGAGAGTGCGCCTACTGATGTATGAGAAACAAGGAAACATATTGCACCTCGATCGTTTTAAGTGACTGCAAAGGTATGCACACCAGTGTAATGTCAGTCAGCCATAAAGCTCTGTTGCAGCAGCTTTTCCTCACAGCCGTGATAACTGTGTTGCTGTTTGGTAAAAACCTTCCCAGAAATCAGCTTTATAGGAACTGCAGACTTTAGCAGATTTTTCTGAATCATATTTGGTTGTAGTAAAATATTCATGTCTCAGTCATAGCACTGGAACCATGAATCATACATCTATAAAACTGGGGAAGCGAGGGGGAAAAGGAAGAGAAAATAAGGGAAGGGAAAAGAATAAAGTGGATAGAAAAGAAACAACAGGAGGAGTGTCGGAAGGGGAGGGAAGAGTAGAGAACATGTACTGGGAGCCAGACGGTTAAAGGGCAAACAGAGAGAGAAACTAGCGGATGGATGAATGAAAAAGGAAAGCAAAGTTACATGGTCACGTAATTTTAATAAAACATTTGTCCTATATAGTGGCAACATGCAATGACAACATTTGTTGTTGTTTGTTGTTGTTGATGTTCAAACGTATTGCATCACCAGCTCATGCGCCCATGTGTGTTGGAGTTAGCTTTCAAAGTCTAAAATGACCTTTCATTCTAGCATTCTAGCATAGCTTCTATGATACCAATCGGTGTAATGTTTGAAAAAAAAGCAGAACAGTATTCCATAATCAACCAAGTTTTGTAAAGACACTGTTTTTTAAAGTAACAAGTGCCACTGATGTTTTTATTAAAAGGCAAGAATGAAGAGTTTACATCATATATTTAACCCACAGAGACATAGAATGTCAAGGGTTAAAGAATCTGAGGGAAGGAAACAGTGTGTCTCCCACAATAACATTATTCATCTAATTATACATGAAAGGATGACATGTGGCAAAACAGCTCATGTCACTCCTACTTGTAGTCGTTGCATGTGTGTGCTCTTACTGTGAAAATGAAAAGAGGACAAGACAGGAGGAAGTGGAGGAGGAGAGAGAAAAATTCCCAAAAACATTGACAAAAATGCACTCACAATCACACACACACACACACACACACACACACACACACACACACACACACACACTGTACAAACAGACACGTGTAGGCACAGATAGCTAAGGCTGATGTTGTGTGTGAATATCCAGCTTGCCAAACATTAGCAAAAAGTGTGAGCCAGCAGTTTCTGTTTCCAGAGAAAATTTGTTGCTGATATAAAATTCAGCACAGGAACAAAGTGTTGGCTAAGTGACAGGGAAACCAAGATTCAGTAGGAGCAAGTATCCCTCAAATTCAACAAAAGACCTGCGTAAGCCCCTCTGAGACACAAAGAGAGAGAGAAGGGGAAGGAAGCTGAAGAGAGAAGGCCAGGTGAAATAGGGTCAGCGCTCATCTTCAACTGAACCTTATGAGGGTCTCCAGCCCCCCCCCCCACATACACACATACACACACACACACACACACACACACACACACACACACTCAAACACACACACACACACACACACACACACACACACACACACACACACACACACACACACACTCAAACACACACACAATGAGAACATGAGATGAATGCTGACATACTGTACCTATGGGCTATATGCTTACCCTGTCCTCTTTTCAGCTCTTAAGTTAAGGCAGATCACAGATACCGCTAACAAACACATGCATACATAACCAACATTACACATATTCCCGAGAGCAAGGTTAAAGGCAATACATCATAGGGTAGAAGATTGCTCCACATCCTAACAGTGTTTACAGTAAAAATGTTTAGAAGTCTGCCTGCTTTAGTTTAGCCTTTGGCAAGTGTGTATGTGCAGATTGCCTGTTCTATAGAATAAACAGTATGTTATACACTTTGTTTGCATTAATCAAAGTGGATATTTTGAGTTGTGAAAATATGTAAATAAAAAACAATATCTAAGGGCTACTCTGTTAGGCTCTGACGAGTTAAAGACATGCACACTTTTAAATTGTCATAAGATTATGTCTCAATTTCATGACTAAAAGGTATGTTTCTTAGTGGGATTTTTTTTTATTCTTTTTCATTTTTTTCATTTGCACATTTTAAATTTGGAATTGAGATTTGCATTGCAGGCAAAATAACTAAAAAAGCAATATTGATATGAAAAACAGTCATAGTAAAAAAATATTAACTTTGTTGAACATGCTATGCATCATTGTCTCATGGTCCAATTGACAAAAATTCAAACCATACATACTGTAGGTAAAAATGCTGCTGCTATTGCTGCCCTGCAATGGCTTTTTCAACAAACAAACAAAAATAAAATATCTGCATTTTAAATGTGTGTAGATTGTAAGAGTTCCCAGGACAGCTCCCATGTTACTGTGCTATGGGAGCTGTCCTGGGAACTCTTACTCCCATGGACAGCGGCTGCGACACAGTTCGGTGCAGAATGTTAAAAGATACACTTGAACTGAGCAGGAAAACAGGAGGGTTTGCTTTACGTATGTCAACACTACACAACACGGTCTCACGGCAGTTCGTGAAATGGTCACGTTATTTTTAATCTATTGATTCGTGTACACGCACACGTTTGTTGTTTTTTTCGTGTTTTTTTTCGTGGTCAGCACGTAATGGGAAGCATCTATACGGAGGTTGTGTTTAGGAAAAGAAGAACGGGGAAAGGACACGTCAAGCGCTGGGACACGATCTGCGGTCTCTGGGGGACGCGTGACAACAACGTGACGGCTGTGTTTAGGAAAACAACAACAGGGAAACGAAATGACACACGGGACATGAACGCTGGTTTCCGGGTGAAAGTCCTGTGTTGTTTGACCCATCCACCACCCCAAACAACCTCCCTGTGCGGATTTTTGACATTTCATACTACTCACTACCGTAGTCGTGCTTTGATCACGAAAGATGCCTCCCCCTTGAAATACATTAGTTTAAATAACGTGCTGACCCCCACGAAAAAAACGACATAAACGTGTCCGTGTACACGAATCAATAGATTAAATAACGTGACCATTTCACGAACTGCCGTTAGACTGCACTACAGTATCTAATCCTAACAAACAATTGTACTTTTCTATTTGTCTTCTATTTGCTGCCTGTTAATAAGTCACCAGTTTGTAAGATACTTCTCGTAGTTTGATTTCTGCATTTTACAGATATCATTCCTCTTTTCACCTGGGCCTTTGTCTGTGCGCAATATTATAGGCTGCATCTAAGTGTATGGAAACAGTAACAGAGCATCATAGTCTTATAATATTTTAAAATAAATATTGTATGAGGTAGTCCATGCTGCTTACGCTGCTCAAACTTTTGATTGTGATGACAAAAGGAGAAGAAGTTGGCAGGACTGTCCCAGCTAAGAGAGCCAATCCTCCTCCAATTATCCTGCTCCCTTCCTTCAACGAATTGCTCTCACACAGAGGAGCAGAGCGGCCCTTTTTTTTCTGTACGTCTGAGAGTCTTCACCGGAGAGCTCATTTATGGTAAGAGAGCAACGGAAGTAAGGATGTGCTAAAGTGGAACAGAATCCAGCTGAGAAAGCTGAGACTTCATGAAAGGTAGTCCCATGTGGTTCTGCTCGTTCAGTCAGTCAGTGGAAAAATCTCTCAGCAGACGCTGAAAATCCTACTTTTTGTAACTAAAATGAGACAAGCTGCACTAAATCAATGCTTACATCCCATTGTGACTATTTTGGGAGGTTCGGAGGTGATTTCTACTTTTTCTTAAAGATACAGTACATAAGTATGATTAAGCTGATTCAAAAAAACTTAAAGTCTTTTACCAAACATGGAAAATAACCAATGGGTTAGGTAATGCACATTCTAAATACCTCGTACCTAATTGTTTTCCATGTAATGAGGCGTACAGTACACACTGGTTTATGGATGACAGTGTTTACATTTAAAAAATGATACAACAGCACATTATATAAGATAACCCTCTTAAATTTAGCCTAAAGAGTGAGCCATGGCTCAGTCAAAGGAAAGACAAAATGTTTTATAATGAGTTAGCGCAGTAGCTCCTGGCACAACTCTGTGAATTTTGTGGTCCAATCCCTTTCTGCTGCTCCAATCTATACAAGCAGCTGAAGTATGGGCATTTGACCTCGGCCTGATCACAGCTTCCCAGATCTAAATGAATTATAGATGCTGAAATGTCACATTGATATAGTAACTGGCAGATGGGACGGTGGTTCTGGGTCATAAAGCTGTAATGAAGGAGATGTTTTAGACCTTTCACTCACACCAGTTTCTGCTCACAAGCTTAACGTAGGAGTGTTAAATAGTCTGAAATATGGCAGTGCAGATCTTCATCTGACTATGATGAAACCTCAATTGCACAACAGAGTGTGAAAATGAAAAGAAAAAGGTGAGCAGAAAGATAAATATAAAGTTAGTGTGATAAGGCAGGTTAGGGGAAACATCTTGCATGAGGACATTATATATATTGAATTTCTCAGTATTTCACAGGAGTCTCTCATACATGCCACCTCCCTCGCTTTCTACCTTTTATCTTCCTTTTCCAATATCACTAACATGTCCGTAGGGTTAGGTTTGAGCAAAGACGGTGAGCTCACTTCCCCTCTATATTAGGAGGGAGGTGGGAAAGGAAGGGGAGGACACTTGGGCCTAAGAGTTGAAGTAGCAATGTCCGCCACAAAATTTATATTTATAATATTCCTTCACATCTCTCTCTTTGCCTGTGTCTTTTCTCTTTCAGCATACTTTATTATAAGAGCTCACCCACCAGAAGGACATTTTTTTCCACTGTCCTCCACTTCTGCGGTGTGACTACAGCAAGAATAGTTTTTCACAACTTGCATTTAATTTGAAGGTTTTAAAAGATAATAATAAAGTGATTTCATGGGTTTGCGCCAACTGTCCTTCAGGCTGTTGCTCCTAATGGACAATTGGAGATACAGTTAACAATGATAAAAACTAATAGTAACTGCAGATTAAAGGATTCATTTTCTTCCCCAAAGAAGAAGCAATTTACTCTTTATTCATTCCTGTACAGTAGGAAAAACAATTTCCACGGGGCAGCAAGATTGGTACTGTTTCATTTTAATTCCATTGTGTTTCAGCTAAGTGGTTTCAACTAGTGCTGCTTTATATTAAACTGAAGTTTTTCTAAATCACCTGCCAGTCACAGGAAAACATTAGTCTAAAGGCTCTGACACACCACTGATCCATCGGCTCCCCGAGGTCGAAGAAGTGCCTCAGAACACACCGAAGCGACGCCGACTTGTGCGTACGTTCTACGCTTGCGCGAGATGTAATACGTCTCCATAACAGCAGGTGGCCCTAATCTGTATTGTCTGTACTGTATGAAAACCGGAAAGACGGAACATCTCTCTAGACCTAGTAAACACAGAGCACGCTGTCATCAGTCATTGTTTTCATCAGAGAGTGTTGATAGTAGGAAAGAAGGATCGTGGTTGTCATTACTCGCTGAATGGAAGAAAATACGATATCTAGTAATAAGAAGATGCTGCCGTTGTCAGCTGCGTTGTCAAATCGGCCAAATTGAACGGCGACGGCTCCTCAGACTGACGACGGCACGGAACACACCGGACAGACTCGAGTCACCGACCTCGCCAGACTGTCCGACGGCTGATAATCGGGTTGGTGTGTGAGCGCCTTAAGCCAAGGAACACATCCTCAGAAGCGTGTTCCCCAACAAAGAGTATGGCCACATCAGTATATTCTTATGTGATTAAGAGAGCCTGTAGCTCGCAGAGGCTCACAGAGGGGTCGGCGCACACACTTCTCGAATGTCAGCAAACTAAAATTGTTTCAGATGTAGAAGTTTTCACTGTCACTGCAGTGAAGTCGGTTTCCTGATTTCTTCTAGGTTTTCTTTACATTGTGGTCTGCTAAACATGACACTGCTCCCTAGTGGACGCGTACATTATACCCCCAATCCATTCAATAAAAATAAAAAACACACATGCCCAAGACAAATATAAAACTGGCTTTTTTTAGGAATGTAATACTAATAATAATTAAGAAATACAGCATTGCTAGCAACTGTGAACACTCTGGATATCTGCTGGTAGATTGTGTAAAGGTGGAAAGTAAAGGGGGCTAAAAAGATGCAGAGGAAGGAGGAGGAAGGAGGACGTGTGTATGACGTCATAAGAGCTGATATACAGATACAGCAAGTCCGTAGAGACAAGGAGAGAAAACGGCTGCGATGATGACGTTTTATATCACTCACACAATGACACATATAACTTTCATGACCACACAAACAAACAGGGACTCTCACACGCAAACAAGTCCTGACACTTTCCCTTGCACATAACAGATTATAACACATTATTTCTCCATGTTCTGTCTCTGACCCACTTGCATTTTTTCTTCTTCTTCCAATTTTCATGAAGGGGAGAGTGTGGGACGCGTGTCCACGTCAAAACGTGTCCACTATGGTAAAATACGCCAAAAGGGAATCTGTAATGAATATGTTCACCGACAGGATCTGCAGTGACTGCTCAAATCAGATGTTTTCACTTTTTGTGACACATCCCTTATCTCTTTGTTGCTATCTAAACAGTGAAAGATCAGATTCTGTTTCATTTTAATCTCCCTGTAAAGATGACAAGGCTGCAAATTAGATTTTTAACAGGTAGTGAAGATCTGGTCTACATTGGTAGTCATTACATTAACATTTATGTTGCATTAGCTCTCTATACACTCATAACAGTTGCTGATGTCCCTCTATCTCTCTTATGGCTTTCATCCTTTTTCCAAAGCTGTACTGAAAGAAAGACAAGAGACAAAAGATAACAAAAAGACACTACATGGTACTCATTTCACGTACAGACCATGGTTTGCTCTCTCTCTCTCTCTCTCTCTCTCTCTCTCTCTCTCTCTCTCTCTCTCTCTCTCTCTCTCTCTCTCTCCTGCTCTCCTTTTGTATCCCTTTCTCCCTCCCTGTGTCAGATGGGATTCGTGTACCTGATCTATTTAGGAGAGTGGGCAATGGTGGAGACTAAGGCACTGAGACACATCCTGCAGGCGGGGACCCTGTTTAAAAAAAAAAACGAGACACACTCATGTAGCTTGCAAACACCACCATACACACAGGCAAGTTTAGACACTTTTTCGTGCACATTTTCAAGAGTTTTGTAGATTGTGAGTGGCATAACTGGTTCATCTACCTCATTTTATATTCTCTAATATAAAGTATTTCTAAAAAAAAAGTGTGCTTTTAGGAATTAAGTTAAAAATGGCATGTTTTTTATATTGTGAAACACCATGACATCATACATTTGAATATGATGCAGTGGCTTTGGCGTGGATTTTATGCATTTTGGCGACATAACATTTGCTTGGCTTGATGCCGGGGGACATTCTGTTCACTTGTCTGACGCTCAGAGGGAATTTACATCCGCCTTTCACAGGTTGATCAGAGGTCAGCATCAGTTAGAGAACATTGCCTCTGGATGTAAAAGAGATTCAGTGTTTTGATCTCCAGCTGGGAAGAGACTGGTTTCTATTTCTTATTTAATATTACATTTGATAGATTCTTGGGATTTGAATATGTAGCCCAACTCACACACACACACACACACACACACACACGTTTGTGCACATACACAAACAAACACAAATTCACATCCAGGGGTGCCATCACGGTGAGGCATGTTGGAGTTGGGGCAGTGTGATGGTGTTATATAACAGGCCTGGCCAAGCACGGCTAAGCATTTTTTATCTGGGCTAACAACAACTCTACATGGAGTCATGGACTCAACATGTGTGTGTGTGTGTGTGTGTGTGTGTGTGTGTGTGTGTGTGTGTGTGTGTGTGTGTGTGTGTGTGTGTGTGGATGCAAAGGAAGGAGGGATGTTATGAAATCAGCTACAAGGGAAAAAGACTAAATGTGTGTGTAACATTAGAGGAGTGTCAAAGAAAATCAGACAGGCAGAGTAAAAGGTATAAAAACAGACTGACAGTGACAGACTTAAAAGATTTAGATTAAGTCCAAGCAAACTCCTTGAGCTGTTTCAGGGCAAGTTGAACGCACGTTTCAGGACGGTAATTTAAGTAACTTGTGAATTGAAACTAAGTTTGAGGCGGTATCATGTGTCTAGGATTGTTTCAGCAGAAGGCAGGGCTAGAGGGTATTACTTACTGTCAGGAACTTGGGACAAAGCTTAAGTTTGATCATAATGACTTAATGAATTCAAATAAACAGCTAAGTTAAGGTCGCCCATAGTTGTGTCTGCCAGAATGGGGGCGATTGTATATTGCTTGGTTAGTTAAGTTACAAATGTCTGCCATTGCAGTTGGTTAAGTTCCGTACTTAACATAGTTACGTCTTGTTCTGCGTCACGTACATAAATATGTCACGTACTTACGTATATCTTCGAAACAGCCAAAAATGAACATGAAGCCAAGTGAACAGAAAAGAAAAGCTTTGAAATGGGAAAGCACCTGTCCACCGCCTCATACTTACAGATTCCCATCCAAAACACATATTTTTGGAACAGATATGCATTTTTTGTTAGCTTGTCAGAATATAAGTCATGTCAATTATTATGTGTATTTGACAGTCTCTGCTGTCAGGGGGTTGTGAAATGGTGGGAATTATTTAATTTTGTAATGCTAATGCTAAGGCAGAAGGAGAGACTGATAGTATCACTGAAGAGTTGGCTGTACCCAGATGGCCCATGTTTATCTATAACATCACAGAGGTAAGAGAGGACAGCAAGACACGGAGAGATAAGGACTAAAGGAAAAGGAGGGAGGGGAGATGAAAGGAAAGTTGAGTTATGTTGTGGTGGAAGTGTGTGTGTGTGTGTGTGTGTGTGTGTGTGTGTGTGTGTGTGTGTGTGTGTGTGTGTGTGTGTGTGTTAGCCAGCAGGCAAAAGATCTGAATGGCTGTCCCAGATACCCAAATAAGTCTCCTCACATAATTCTACATCGCAATTGCTTAAGTCAGCAGGGATGACACACACACACACACACACACACACACACACACACACCACTTGTGCACATGATTACTTCAGCTTCATCATCTGCCTCCCTTACCTCGCGTGCGTGTGTGTGTGTGTGTGCATGTGTGCGTGTGTGTGCGTTAGGGCACTTGCATGTGGCATCCTTTCGAGGCAGACTGATCCACAGCAGGCGTCCTTTGATTGTGTTATTTAAGCCCTGTGATTCTCCATGTGCAAGCATTTTACACACACAGATAAACACTGACACAAACACACAGAGCCAATTAACACCTCAGTCTCCCTGTGGTATGCCGCAATCAAGCTGGATATTTTTAATCAAACATGAGTGCTCACATAGCAGCACACCTGCACTCCACCCATACACACTCACACACACACACACACACACACACACACACAGATACACAGATACACACAGTTTAAATGAACTGAAATCATTTGAGCTACAAGTTTAGCAACAAGTAATTTGGCTGTGTTAGTGATTAGCCTGATGCACAATTACCCTTTAGCCCTATAGCATGCTCGTTTATCACCATTTGCGGGGGCAATGTGATGGG
>NC_050193.1:14671074-14716074 GCF_008315115.2 Sander lucioperca | reverse complement strand
AGTTGTTGGGGGATGGGTATTCTTAAACTTTATATAGTCGTGCATACAACGCATAACAATTCTGCAAGCCTTTCACAACCTTAAAATAAAATTGAGCTGGAATTAATAGTGATAAGTTACACAAACTGCTATCACTGTGGCTATAAAAAAGCTGCAGTAGAGTGGCTGGGAGCCCAGGTCAATATTAACAAGGCCTACAAGCTAAGACCCCTACTAGCTTATTAAATTCCCGCAAAATTAAAATGACCAGTCAAGAAATGCCTCTGACACTTAAGAAGAGAGCTTTTTAAGTTGTCTTTTCAATTATATTTTATAAAATCAGTTTGAATGTTGCCTGTAGGCTGCCATATGTTGTAGTAGTTAACAGGTGTGTAGCTTTAAGATACAGAAATTATTAGCAGTAGATGGAAATGCCAACCCTACAACCAGTATGTTAAAACTAAAGTTAAAAATGTTTCTATAGCTTTTAGAGGGAGATTCCTTCAGAATAAAGTGTGCAGCATGTGGAATATTATTTCAATGTAATTATTTTTTTTTTTTAAGATTATTTTTTGGGCATTTTTAGGCCTTTATTGACAGGACAGCTGAAGAAATGAAATAGGGTGGATGACATGCAGCAAAGGGCCGCAGGTTGGATCGAACCTGGGCCCGCTGCATCGAGGAGTAAACCTCTATGGGCACCCGCTCTACCAACTGAGCTATTCGTGCACCCTCAATGTAATTTTAAAGGGGGCATACCATGCTCATTTTCAGGTTCATACTTTTATTTTATTTTATTTATTTTGGGTTTCTACTAGAACATGTTTACGTGCTTTAATGTTCAAAAAGACATTGTTTAATATACCTTGACATCATTGATGCCAAGCTCTGCTTTCCCGCGGGCTGCAGCGAGACGTACTTGTGCACAGAAGCCGTGTGAGAAGGGAAAAGGGGAGGGGGGCACGGGGGACAGTTCACCTCTGGGTCTCCCAAATGGAACGGTCAGGACAAGGGGGGGAATGGGAGACCATGAGCCTCCTTGAGCTTATCACTTTTATGCATGATAAGGATCTATCGGAGATCTACCCCAACTTTTGGACTGCTCTCAGGATTGTACTTACTCTGCCAGTCACTGTGGCTCAAGCAGAGAGGAGCTTCTCAAAACTAAAGTTGATCAAGTCATACCTGAGGTCAACCATGTCCCAGGAACGGCTCACTGGCCTTGCCGTCATCAATATCAATCACTCAATAGGGGAGCAGATTTCATACGATGACATCATTGATGATTTTGCATCAAGGAAGGCCAGAAAGGTCTTTTTCAAAGAGAAAAGGTTTTAGTTTTAGTTTGTTTTCTGTTCTTAGTGCAGTAGTGTAATAATTAGATTCTCTTTATTGTGTTTTCACATTTGTATGATGAAGGATTTGTGCTATTTGGAATATTTATTCTATATTGTATTTGTATATTATTCTTAATATTTTATATTATTGTTGCTCTCTGCTCTTGTTACATTTTTTATATATCTGATTGTATATATTCTTGGCACATATATATATAACAAATTCTATTTCTCAATTGCACAAATCCTTCATTAGAAAATTTGAAAAACAGTTATTTAACTGTTGCAATTACAACAGGAAACACTTTTTAAGGTGCACAATCTCCACCTCCAACATTGCTCGAAGGGGGTCTCGCCCAGGGTGTAATTCAATGTAGAACCGCTACTGACTGTAACAGCACTGTAGCTGCACTTTTTACCTATATATAGTGTATTTGTGACATCATAACCGTACAAAAGTCCTTACAAATCGTTTAAAGGCACAGCTTCTGAATTCTGGCTGTGTACATTTCTCTGTGGATTGAGCATTTCAATACTTGTAAATAGTAAATTAGCACCCTAACCTGCTTTATAATCAGAAAATACATGGAAATCTCACTTTTTGCAATATGGGACCTTTAAATTGACAAATGAAGCATACTTTATGCAGTGCCAAAGTAATTCTGTTTTATAGTTGAAGTTATACTATGATATGCAGCGATTGTCGGTTGGTGTTTCTAAACACACAGCATTCAAAGTTGAAGAAAAATGCCCCTAACATTCAGATCAGATTAGCAGGAGGAGATGCCCTCTGAAAAACATTTTAACCTTGCTGCATACAGACCAAATGGCAACTAAAGATTGCAACAGTGTTTTAGGAACTGCAGGAGCTTAGTCAACTTATAACAACAGTACTTATATCTACTGGTACTGTATACTGGTTTGGGATTATTTTGCCCCAATTTCTCATTAAAACCATTCATGGTCAATAGTCGCTCCCAGCTGAGAAAACGGAACTGCAATTACTCTTCAGTTACTGATTTGTCTTCATTTCCTTCTTGGTTTGAGCCTCTGGGAACCATTGATGTTAATGTGTAATGTAGATGGCATTATCGTGAGTGTGACAACAGTAAATCATTGGAATGCTCAACCCACACACAAAACAGTGTGTGGGCTTAGGTTGCTCTAAAAGTCACAGTTGACAGTTACATACTATATAAACATTAATAAGCATTAAACAATAATTAAAGGGTTATAACCTAAGATTTTTATCAGTTTATCAGATAAAGCGGTATGTACAATACTAAGTATACTAATAAGAGTTATTTAGGTTTATCTGTGTTGTGTTTTGTTTTTATTGTTGTTTTTTTCTTCAACTCTATCTCAATTCAATAATCACTGTTCCACATGTAGTGTGCATTCTGAGAAATGTGATAATTCATTCTGTTCATGCTGGCTGTAAAGAGACGGGGGAAAAATCCTTCTAAAGTTTATTGGAAGCTTCGTCAGTCTGATTTAGTCAAATCAAGTGGGTATCTGTCAAAGTTAGTGTTTTTAGTGTAAAAATCTCTCTGTTGGCCCAGACCGACCGAGTGGAGGCACAGTAACATAAAGCGTGACTTCATACTAAACAGACTGCAACTTCAGAAGATATCCACTTGATTGATTTGACTTGAATTTCATCTACAACTTTGAAATGCCCTTTTGCACAGGACAGCTGTGGATTTTGACCCCCATCACTTCCATTGAAATCACATTAGGAACAGGTCCTTTCATGGCCAGTACTGATAGGAGAAATTACACCAACAACACATTTGATATGGACATGTAAGTGCTGTATTAGAGTTACAAAAAAAACTAAACATTAACCTATAAGATGCACATGTAATTACAACTAAAATCCCCCTCACAACAATTTGAGTTTTGGTACTTGAAAAAAGATGCATTTCCATTAATTTAGCTTGCATGTTTTAGAATCTAACGCCCATCTTGAACAAATCTTGTGCTTTTATAGCAAACGTGGTGAACTAACCGGTAATATCCCATTTTTAAAATAATTGTGATGGCATTCACCCTTCAAAGGCGCGTCTTAACGCGGTTGACTTTTGTGTGAGCAGACCTTTGATATGGAGGTATAGTGAATTAAACCACAGTACTTTGATCCTTTTTTCCTCTTAATAATCAGACCCATTTCTTCCTCCCTGGGCTCCTTTAAAGTAGTTGAGAATAATTATGACTTTAGTTAGCAGGGGTAAGAACACCTTTTGATAGAAAAATGTATGGGAAAACACACACACACACACAAGCAGGGAGGGCTGGGGTGGGTGGGGGGGTGGGGGGGCGAGAGGTGGTGGAGGTGATTTTCTGATGACTAAAGGGGAGAATGGATAATGACAAAATAAACAAGTGCTCTTTTCTCCCTCTTCTTTCTTTCATCTGCCCCTCCATAAAAGAAGAATGATCTGTCACAGTCTTTTTGTAGAGCTGGCTGACACAACCGCTCTTGCAAACATGCTCTCTCTCTCTCTCACACACACACACACACACACACACACACACACACACACACACACACACACACATAAGTGCGTTTCACTATCTTTATGGGGACCCGTCATTAACATAATGCATTCCCTAGCCCCTTACCCTAACCCTAACCATCACAATTAAATGCCTAACCTTAACCCTTACCCTCACCCTAACCATAACCTAATTCTAACCCTAATCCTAAAACCAAGTCTTAACCCTCAAACAGCCCTTTAACCTTGTGGGGTCCAGCATTTTGACCCCACAAGTATACTGGACTCCCGGTTTTTGGACCCCACGAATATAGTTAAACAAGAACACACACACACACACACACACACACACACACACACACACACACGCACACACACGCACACGCACACACACACGCACACACACACACACACACACACACACACACACACACACACACACACACACACACAGACACACATACACATAATCCTCTGTACCACTCTGTTTGAACCACACTGTTGGTGACTCTCCTCTGTGCCTCTGGCTATCTCTCAGGCGGTCTCTCACACAAAGACACACCTTCAACCATCATCGAACACCACATATAGCGAGGTTTCCACACTCACATGCTAGCTCCGTATTTCAACTGGAACATCAGCAAGAAATGATGATGAGTAAGCCATAGCTGTCCCTCTTCTCTGTCTCACAAGGACATTAAGGCTGAAATGAAGGCTAGGGCTGAGGGGAGATTGATTAGGTAGAATTGATTAGATGGGATGAAGACCAAACTTTAAGATCTCTGAAATGTGGCCATTCTGGCTCCTCACCAATCAGATAATGTAACACAAAATGCATTTTGAAACCCGCCTCTGAGCATGGTGTTGAATTCTCTCTTAGGCCAAGAATTGTGTGTTGAGAATCTTTGTATGTCTACTTGTTTTAATGTTAAATAAATGTCTCTTGATACATTTTCTTCTTAGTACATTTTAACACAATGTGAATAGCTGAAGGGGTTTTATTCGACAAGAGATTGTGTGTCATGTTGTTTAGTCATTGTCTGAGATAGTTTGCTGGGAGCTCTTCTGCCCTGAGTTTATTTGAGTGCATTTGTGATATCTCAACCAATAACCTTATGTCTTGTGGAGCGGACCTTTACAAAAATCAATACATTTTATGAAACAATAGCACTGAAGAAATAAAGTCTCCTCACACTTCACCAATGAAATCAATTCATATTTCAGACGTTTACTTTTCCTAGTGGTCTACAGACTGAGCTAAGAGGCTTTCTCTTTTAGGTCTGATATTCTGCAGCGTTTTGGTCATGAGTGTGCTGATCTTCAAGATGATAAAATATAGACAGTAAATGCATATTAGTCTGGAACCTCTCAGTTCATTTTCGATTTCAAAGGGACACAGACCAAAACTCCTCTGGATGCAATTGGCTAGACCTACGTCAGAGCAACGAAACGTGTGACATAGTGCTGTGCGATACATGCAAGTCGGGGCAGTGCTTGGTCCGTTTTCAAGAAGGAAAAAAATGGCAGCCTGCTCACAAACTTTCTCCAGTCGCAGCTAAACAGTACACTAAATTGTGTACATATTTGATTAGCACAGCCTAGTTTAACAGTTTGATCTGAGTTTTGTGAGCCTGGTGCGTTGCACTGGATGGACCTACAGGACGGTGACGCTCCTCTGTCAGTCATTGTCTCAAACCCGCCCCATATGAGATAAACAGTTGCGATTGGTCCACTCAGGGCCAAGTCAGCTTGAAATCTGTCTGAAAGGGAGGGAGGCCAGACGCATTTGCCACAGCAAATGAAACATTGGCTTGCAGATTTGTCTGGATCCCAGGCTAGGCTTTTTGCTCATTTCACAAACTTTGAACCGTTTAAAAAGGTCAAATCACATGGGAGAACTTTAACACCAGAAAGTGAACTAGTTCTTTTTTCCCCATTGTCTTCATTTGTGTTACAAGCCAAGCTGCCACAGACTAAAGTCACAGAGCTAAACCTTATGCACAAATACTTATTCCAGTAAAGCCTGGTTCACACAGGACGATTTTAAAATTGTCGGCCGATTTTCCAATCCTGAGAGACAACACACACGGCGATAAAAAATCACGGGTCTAACAGTTTTGGTTGTACAGTGTGTGATGCGCAGCACACCGCAAAATCAACACATCACACACGAACCGATTTGACTCCCGAGCATTCCCAGGTCAGACGGGAAATCTCGCAAAATCCCTCGAGATTAAACGTGACTTCAGAGTAAACAATCATGGCAGACGAAGAGGATGCAGTGGCGATAGTTTGTAGTTTGTTTTTAACCGAAAAAAAACGTTATCAAAAGAAAAGGCGATGGTCAAAGAAGTGGAGACTACGCGAGCATGGACTATACTTGCTATACTTATCTCCGACGTCCACCGGACTTTCTAGTGCGCCATGCCGCCGGCTGTTTTGATTTTGTTTCCCGGTGCTTTCCTCGCCGCCTCGTCACCTCGCTTTCTGATTGGCTACACGCCACAGTCCACAGGCTGCGTGCTTGTTTGTCCCCAGGGGACACCACACACGAGGAGAAATCGGGCCAAAACAATCCAACATGTTGGATATCCCCGATTTGAGATTGGAGCGGTCCCGACGTCCTTCCGAGCAGACGAGAGCAGTCTTAACACACCACACACGGCAGGAATATCTGATCAGATTATTTTACGATAATCGGAGCATCCTTAAGATTGTCGGAAGGGGTGAATTGGGGCTAAAATCGGCCTAATTATCCTGCCGTGTGAACCAGGCTTTAGTGTTAAAGCTAGAATGTTTTACATGGTTAGATGACGTGTTGTCTTTATTGTGTTTATGTTAATGTATGACGTTTTGTTTTCCGAAGTGTCCAACAAGATAGCTTTACACATATTCAAGGAAGCGATGAAACGGCAACAACAGTGCTCAGTGGCATGACTGTCCTATCATCACACTTGTCATACAGTATTAGGACAGGCAGGATGTTGCAGTCCAGCAAATGCATTTTTCCCCAAGTAAATCCACATAGTAAAGATAATTTACTGTAAATGTTTACTGACACTGGTAGCAGAAGAATAGTTCAGTCTTTTTTAACACATTAAGAAGTCTTACTGGTTCCACACATTTTGCCAAAGTACCAGTGCTGTTCAAAAATGCCATTTCAGCAACTAACCGTAAACTATTAATGGAAAACTCACAGAGAAGGAGAGAAGTTTTTCTTCGTATTTATTTTAGAGAAAGTTGAAGAGAAATGGGCAAAAGAGACGCACACGCACACACACACACACACAAACACACACACACACACACACACACACACGCAACTTACTACTACAAACACAGGAGAAGGAAACTTTGCATTACTGCATTTTCCACAGAAACATTGAAATGCACTATAAGTTCATGTTTCCACTGTTATTGATCAATACATATAAGAAATAACTGCAGAAGATGAATATCATGTAGGTTTATGATTAGATTTTGTAGTGATTCAGCAGAACCGAACAAGCTACCTGAATACAAAACCCATTACATTTATTTATGGTAAAATCATCAGCTCAGCTCAAAATCGGATATCTCAGCTGTGGTTAATAAAACTGAGGAGTTAAAGAAACTTTGCTTTGGTTTAGATCTTGTAAAGGAAGTATACTTCTGATGATGCAAAATGAATAGGAGTGATTGAATGACCAAACACTCAAATTAATTTTTAAACCTAGGGCTGGTGGATTAACATTACTGACAACTGAAAAAAGTACCATCCATCAAGGTGAAGTGTCTGTTAAAGTTTCAGTATTACCATGAAAATGTACAGTATTTTAATTGGATTATTCTGTAGCTCACAAATTACATCCAATGCCATTTTCAGTGCCAATGCAGGAAGTAGTATGCCCTGTGGAGGTCCAGGTGGCGGGTGGGCATGTAACATGGCCAACTGAGTCCTGTCACAGATCATTAGCTTTAAAAAAAAAATACAGAATCTTACCATAATCTTCAATCAATCTTATCTAACCTTGCCATAACCAAATCATAGTTTCCATCCAAAAAACAAACACAAATACACAACATTGGCATTGAGCATTCAAAAATGTTGTTAAAGAATTGACCAATATGAACTTTATATCTGGTCATAGGGTTGAAGTAAATGGACATTTTAATGTATATTAATCTGTATAGTGGGAATTTAATAAATATATACTAAATAAAATTTGCTTTATTTGTTGATATTATGGCTTCTCCGGCTTTGTAGTAATTGTGGGAATTGATATCTCACCTGAAAGGAAGATAAGGCACAACGGACCTTTTTCACAGCAGACATTTTGACTTGTCATAGTAGGAAAAGCACAGGTGAAATTGATAACCTTAACGATGGCTCAATTCCAGTGTCCCAGTGAGCTATTTCAGTGAGTCAGCATGCACAATACCAGGGACTCTCCTAAGTGGAATGCTGCCATCATTAATGGTTTTGAATACACCTGTGCCTTTCCTACTATGACATGTCAACATGTCTGCTGTGAAAAAGGTCTATCCTAGGTTCAAGGATTTAAAAGTAATCAGAATAGACTCTTTATAGGTTAAAACACTTAGATCTGCGAAAAGAGGACTTAATGATGCTTAGGCAGTAGTAGGCCTTCTTCAGAGCTTATGATCTTCATGATTAAAAAACTCCTACTGACTGTACTCTGGGTGAAAGCAGAGGTGGAAAGAGTACAACAATATTCTACTTAAGTAAAAGTATGATTACTTTAATATACTAAAGATGAAGTTCATTTGAAATGTAAGTAAAAGTTACCTAATTACTTTTTAGCAGCGAGAGGAGATATAGTTTTATTATATTTATACCTATTTTAATATCTTATTTATACTTATTTAATTAAATCACAGTCTTTTGCAATTTGTTAAGGGCCGAGAGCCAAAACAGTAAAAAAAACATTTTGATTTGAGTTCGTTGTCAGATATTTTGCCAAAACAAAGTTAGAGAACTTTTTTATTTCCTTTGTTTTACTTAGTAACTGATTTGGTTTCAAATGTAGCAAAGTACAATGCTTCAAACCAAATGTACTTGAGTAAAAGTAAAATTACAGATTTTAAAAACTACTCTTGATGCTACACAAAAAAACGACTTACGTTACTTCCCACCTCTGGGTAAAAGCAATATCTTCAGCTGCGAAAAGGAAAGAAAATGGAGTCATAGGAAAATCAGCCAGCATTTTTTTTACATTACCTGTCATCAGCTGACAAAAGTAATTACCATCTTATAAGTGAGGCAGACACGGAGCCTGGTGTGTATACTGTGAATTTTGACAGGACAGCAAACGTTGTGAATGGTGAAGTTTTATTCTAATCGCTCTACAGAGAGAGGGAGAGAGAAAGAGAGAGAGAGATAGAAAGAGAGAGAGAGAGAGAGAGAGAGAGAGAGAGAGAGAGAGAGAGAGAGAGAGAGACAGTGCCACTGTACAGAAGAGCTCCTGTGAAATTCACACAAAAAATATTGTTTTTACTCTTTATCATTTATAATTCTCCATGATGATGTATTCCAGTATGAATTTACAAGCGATGTATACAGGTGTCATTTCTAAATATATTCAAAATAGTTCCTTAAAAGTCTTTGAGGAAATATTAGTTTTAAAAAAAAGAAGCTCTATTCTTACAGCAAACCATAAAGAAAAAGGTCTCGTATCTTTGGAGGGATAGCAGACTCAAAGTAGAGGGTTGCTTTTTTTCTTTTATCTTCTTTACAGTTGAAGTCCTGACTACACATGAAGGAGAGGGAAGAGAGACGCAGAGCTGGTGATACAGTAATTCTCACCTGCCATTGGAGGAAGAGCAAGGATGTCCTGCCATACCAAACCAAGCCCTGACCCCTGACCCGCCACCCCATTGAGCAAAAACGTGGCCTGATAAAGACCCGTTATCCAATGAGGAAGTTGCACTAGGGTCAGGTCCTCGTCTTCTCCCCCAAAACAGCAGCAGCATCTTCATTGTGTTAAACATAGATCATTTTTTTCTCTCAAATATGTATATACTCACACCTGGTTACAACGCATTAGTGATCATAACATCATAACAAAAAAAAGAAACAAAAAAAAGAAACATAAAACATTAAAATTGTTACATCTGGGGTTGCATGCCATCACCTCATTATTTATCATTAAATGTAATTAAAATACATTTTTGTCATTAAAAAGAGCAGGGTTGTCATCACAAGGGTGTGTCTGAGAGAGAGAGTGTGTGTGTGTGTGTGTGTGTGTGTGTGTGTGTGTGTGTGTGTGTGTGTTTGAACATAAAACAGCATCAGTTTACATGACAGTTCTGTAAAAGTAGAACAAATCGAACAAATCATCATGAGTTCATAAAACGCGAGGGTGCCGTTTGATATTTTTTACATGTGCATATTGTTCACTGGTCAGCTCACACAAGCAGCATGTGGAGATAAATATGATCATAATAATAAATATGCAGATAAGATGCAAAGAAAGACAAATGCTGCTCGTCAGTCAACATTGGGTAAGCTGATTGAGAAGGAAAGGAGAGGTTCACTGCAGTATTCCAAGAATACTAAAGGGCGATATGGCCGCGGCTGTTAAACATGGAGCTTCAATTGAAACACAGTGGCGAATGCAGTCGACTGCCATTAAAAACCATGGAGAGAAAACAGATTCCTGCTTGACTATTCCATATAAGGGTAGCTTTTCAGGATTTGGACGTTCAAGTAACATCCCCCATTCTGTTGAGGGTGCTCAGGAGTGAAGCTGCACGCAACACACCCCTCACTGAGCAAAAACCATCTAAGCCCCCTATTGCCATCCCTTCTTCACTTCCTCTTCTTCTCACTTTACTTGGGTTGCATGAGCCCGGGCAAAGAGCCGAACTGGAAGACCTAGGACTGGTAAACATCAAAAGGAGAAAATTTGATTCTGCTTTGCGGCCGTTACAAATCTGTTGTTTTTCTTCTTCTTTTTTTTTTTTTTTTATAATTTCTTTTTCTACAAAAAAATCTGCGTCGCATCCTGTTCTGTTGCTACGGTTGAAGCTCACCCCAAAATGCACAGAATCATCCTGAGGTATTTTATTTGATACAATTTGGCTTTGTGAATCCAATCAATCAAGCAAATCAATCAGTTAAGATGGTTACATGGTTTTCTTTTGACTGTACAATTTGTACAGCATAATGCTATAAAAAAAAAAAAAAGCATTTTTTTTTTGTGGGCACATGTGTACATGGAAGAATGTGCATGTGCAAGTCTTTACTGCTAAGTGTTATCAAAAAGAACAAACAAGCAAACAAACAAATGCATAAACAATCAGTTTAGGAACCAAATGTTCTGGTTAAGACTTCAAGCTTACCCGAGTTCTGCCATGCAGAGACACAACTTACTCCACACGAAGATGGATACATGATTGATGAGCACATAACACTGGAGCCCTCTCGGCTCCATCCCTCTCCATCTTGCCCAGTCCACCCACCCAAACAACGCTATGAAGGTAAACAAGGGATCTATCTCAAGTAATCGTCAGATCCTCAAGAGCTTGGTTGACTCTGGATCAACGGTAATTGATTATCAATAATTGTTAACCCAATCCCGTTGACTGTAGTGGTTAGATACCGTATAGCTCTGCTATCCAACCAAAAGTAACCAACCAAAGTTCAATTTTACAAAAGCCAAAAGAAATACAGTGAAGTAGTTCTATAGTCATTCAACACTCTAGTGATGTGTCATGTTGTTTAAGGAAGGGAAGAAGGAAGTAGGAAAGAAGGAAGGAATCGTCAATGCATGTTTTTTTTTTATAGGTAATACCCTGTTTCTCTGGAAGGTCAAAAGACAAAAACACATCGGCGGCCACTCCCTCCCCAACTCAGACAAGGTTTTGATGGACACAGTTGTCATTTCATCCTTTTCTCCCTTGTTTATATCCTCTTTGCTCTCTTCCCTTCCACCATTGTCTTGCTCTTTTGCAGCAGGAGCCACAGCATGACACTGATTTACTAAGCACAAAGGTCAGGATAAAGGTTTCGATTGTAGTATCCATCCACCATCCCTGGCAAGACAGTCCCTTTTCAAAAACATGTAAAATATGTGTCTAAGAGTGTATTTGTGTGTATTTTGTCATCTCCGACACAGAAAAAAATCAACACATGCAAAATAAACTACTACTCTTGATGGTATTTTTCAGAAAGCTATGCTTTTTCAAAAGCAAATGTGGGAGAGAGGTTTTAAAACTAATGGCTATTGTGCTACCAAATAAGCAAACACTAAAATCCTACATAGGGGGATCCGGATGCCAGAATCCCTAATAAATCTTATAGTTTAATACAATAAAAAAGCAATACTTTGCAATTATTTTTCTATGTGCAGAGCCATAAATGAAATGCCCACCAATTGCCTCAGGTTTCCCTGCTTGTGTGTCGTTTTCTATCAGACATTTTGTCAGTTTGTCTTTTTTATCTGTCAGTCTGTAAACATTATTCATTGATAGCACCTACATTACTCTCAGCTTCTCATCACTATCATGTCCCTTAGCATGGGCTTAACACATAAAACCAAACTCTGACCAAGCACACCGATACCTTACTGGCACAAGCAACTGGAGGCTGCCATTTAGCCGCTCATCTCCTTTCTCCCTCTCTCTCCTCTTGCACTGCCAGGTGCCTCAGTGGCCATATTTGTCAGAGTAACAAGCAGCAGACCGTTGGACTAGCTCACTGTGATGCGCCTGCCCTCCTGGGATGCCTCCATGTCTGGCCATGACATCAAACGTGCCCATCTGGTCTCTCTGTCAGGCCTCTTCTCCTCAACTAGCAAGCTGCAAGCTTGACAGTGGAGGTGAAAAGGAAAAAGGGGGTAAGGAGGAGGGGTTAACCCCTCTCTCTCGCCCTCTAATTCCCCTCTCATACACTTTCTCCCATCCTCCTCACCACTTTCTCACACATTTTAATCACAAATCAAATGCCTCTTTCCAAACAACCTCTGTAGGAGTCCTCCTTTACTGTAAATTAGGCCTTCTCTGTCCCAATTATGGGACTATGCCATTTCCTAAACCTTTTTAAAACCTATGGGGTTAATGATTCCCATCCCCTTTACACCAGGATACCTTATGGCAGCGTGCCAGCCATGCATCCAACTCATTGGTACATGGCAGAGAATGGACAAAAATGATGATATCATCTGTAAAGAGAGTAGTAGTAGTAGTAGTACCGTCGTACCCAAGTGGGCACGAGTTCTTTTGGATTACAATGTCGAAGAGAAGAAGAAAAACGTAGTGTGGCTATGGCATCCCTTGGTGGATAACATAGTTGATAAATTATAATACAAACCCAGAGAGCAGTAAGGAGGAGAGAACACATCATTTCTTATGTCAACTAAACATCTGACTCCAGACTGGGGATTTTTTTATACACCCGTCTATTGCTAAACTGGGCTGAGTTTAGGACGCCACGTGGGGCCGGGTATGCACTAGTCTTATTGGCTGAGTAAGGCATCACATGCTCTTTATTGTACATGTCATTGGCTATCCGCCCATCCCGTGAGCAGTATGAAGTGGTGGATTTAACGGAAGAGCGGAGATTGTTCGCATCGTTGCGTGTTTTGATGGGGGGCGCTCCGATGGCCGCTGCAGGTGAGGCCACCGCCAGCTGATTGTAAATATCAGAGGAGCTACGCCCATGGACCAGTCTGCTGCTGGTGTCATCCCTCAGCGAGTGGCTGAGGAAAGGATTTTCCGAGCCATGGGCCGGGTACAGGGACTTGCTCCTCTTGCTCTCCTCCAGGTTGTGGTTAAACAGCATTGATTTGGACCCGGTGCCAAACAGTCTGCCGGAGTAGGGACGCATGCCGAAGAGGTTCGCATAGTGCGAGTCAGATGTAGAGTCCAAGAAGCGATCCTTCTCCTTGAGGCTGACGCTGCGTGCCGGTCTGCCCAGGTCTATATCCTTGGGCTTTTCAAGCATGATGTTGTCAAAGGAGTGCTGACGACTCAGCCTCAAGCGGTTTCTCTTTTGAACATGTGGCCCATCTGTCTGTGGCCAATACAGACCAAACATTTCATCTGGTTGCTGCTGCTGTTGGTGGTGCCTGGTGGGACTGACCAAGGGGTCTGCAAGGAGCTGGTCCTCACTAATGTCATACAGGTTGGCTGTGTGGAGGCATGCTTCACACCGATTATAGGGTGAGCGTGTGGCAGAAGCTGCAGCAGGTACAGCAGGAGTGTATGGCGCTCCCGGTGGGTAGCTAGCACTCACTTTTGACAAGCAGGAACGACAGTGTGTCTGTTTATAGCGGTCGATGGATTCATGTGGGGACAGGACAATGTTTTTCTCTTTCATGCTGTAGTGTTTAGAGTAAGTTGGGTCTGGTAGAAGATCTGAATCGGTGTGATGCAAAGGCGAGGAGTTCAGATGAATGATGGGCTGCTCACACTTCCTATAGTTATCACTGTGGTCAGAGTAGATCTCGGGATAATCCAAATCGTCTGCAGCGAGGCCGCGACTCTCACGATAGTGAATGGGGTCTGAGTGCAGGCTCAGCTCTCGTTCTGAGTCAATAGTGTAAATTTTCTCTCCTCCTCCTCCTCTCCCAGTTTGGTTGGTTCCACCGGTGACCTGCTTAGTCTTTAAGTAGGACAGCTCTACCTCACTGCAGTCCCTTGGGTATTTAGACGTCATCGGTCTTTTTTTTAAGTTGTCCTTGGGCTTCAGGTGCTTGTTGTTTTCTGGGTCCTTGTAGGAGGCTGCTCTACTGGAACAGTCGGAGATGTCAGAGTGGGCTGCGTCCTCAGGGAGGTAGCGCTGTGTCTTCATTGACATTCGTGAGTCTGGCATCAGCATGTCAGGCATCGGAGGGGGCCCAGGAGGCCCTGAACGAAGCGTGTCCACTGACTTCTTCCACAGGGTTCGGGGCGGCTTGGCATTGGTCTGGACTGAGTCAGCACTCACTGCCACCTCTACTGTGTTGGGATTGGCATCATTTAGGGTCAGAGGATGCTGGCCACCCTGGAAGATGTAGTTGTTAAGGTGGTCTTTGTGGCGGTTAGCAAGATAAGACTGCAGGTCACCAGTGTCCCCATAGATCATATCTTTGGGAGCATAGCTTCGGTTGTCAGCATAGATAAAGTTCCCCTTCTCTGCCATCATGTCCATGATCATGGGACCAGCTGAGTGCATGAACTCACGTTTGGGTGAGTTCATGCGGGAGCCACTCAGGTTAGACATGTTGGTCATCTGTTTTGCTGATTTAATGAGCTTAAGCATTTTGTCCTGGGGGCTAAAGTCCAGATCTGACTTTTTCTTCATGTCAATGTGGACTCCATGGATGCAACTCCAGATTCCCTGCATGGAGACATATGGATGATAAAGTGGAATGGAGGACAAAAAATATCACAGGACAAAAAATGAGAGAGGAGTAGGAGAAGGAAAGAGATCAAATGGAAGAGAGGGAGAATCAAACATAAAGAAAGATTGAGAGAGAAATGGAGAAAGACAAAGAATAATTATTAGTTATCTACTCTGTCCAAACATATTTGTGGTCTGTATGTTTCATTGAATTTAGTAAATTGGTGGCGATTTAGCAAATCACAGTACATTGAACCAACGCAGTATTTTATCACCATTAACACAAACTTGAAATAGTATTAAATTAGGCTTTCTTTCATTTTCTCTGAAACAGAATCGTTGTTCAGTTTATAAAAAAAATCAAACTGCGCTCCTCAGTAAAGATAGAAATTTGTTTTGGTAAAGATATAAATCTTCTAAACAATATAAGAGGATGATCATAATTTGGGACATTCTGAAGTAGAAAGGATTCCGACTTAATCATAAACACACCAAGACAACAAAACACACACAGAATGTTGCTCAAAAATAATCCAACCAGGCTAAATGCAGCCCCACCAGTGTATATTTTCTAAAGGGGACACATAGGCAAAATATGATGCAATGCAATGAGAGTCTTTCTGCAGCTCTATCAATTCAACGGTACAATTGTTTGCAAATATATACCAGTCTTACAGTTAGTAGAATCCATCTAATAACCTGAATCAACAATGACTAGAAAATATGACAAACTGGTTACAATATTTCTCAAATCTCTATGCCCCAAGCCTCCCTTACAGTCACTCCAGAGGTGACAGAGAAAACATTAAACTGTAAACAGGAGAAATTACCATCACTACAACTGACTAACAGTGATGTAATAGAGCTCTCATTTTACGGTTCAAAGAACAAAGACAATTTTTTTCCTAACTGAGACCATTACCTACCTCACGGATACATCCTTAAAATGCATTAATCACTTTAACAAATTCAAAGTGTTTTTTTGGTTCAGCACACATTTGTTGAGCTAATCAACACAAAAAAGGCCATTAAGGATAAATCACTCTTGAGAATGGCTTTGAAACAACGTCTTTTTCAAGAACCTCACTTTATCTTTTCTAAAAGTTTTGGTCTCCTCACTACCCCCCCTCTGTTAACTTTGAGTCACACTCTGCCTCAAAAATAGTGCAGAGACACTGCAGTGCTTTTAGGGATGCGTGTCTATGTCGTCTGTTCTCACACACAACAAGGGAGAATGCTGACCTTTCAACAGACTGAGGGAGAATAGATTGATTTAGCATGGGTTGCCGCGATTTCACCCAAAAACATGCTGCAATAAGGATCTATTTTTGTCAATATTCAGGGCTGCCTCGTGATCCCCCGCTCCCATCTCCCCCCTTCTCCTTTGTGCAGTACTCGCTCCTCCACCCTTGTTTCACTTGGTTTCTTAGTTTAGCAGTAGCTCTCTTTCTCTGCATGTGTGTGTGCATGTGCTCTGCTCTCCTATTCCTCTGAGAGAAAATAGAACTAAGATAGAGCTGTCTGACCTCAATAATGCAGCATTAACCCCCTGTATAGTAGCAGTGGTTTGTTTCACCTTATAGCCTTGAACGCGACCACTGTTAACCCAGTTAGACCACCCCAGGCCCAGATATTCACACAGCCACAAACTCACATATGCACAATCTCAATGTTTTTCGTCAGTTGACTCTTGGGCCAAATGTAGGACTGTTGTTCCAAAAATATGTCTTGATTTAATTAAAATTTTAATTCTGTGTAAAGCTGTAGCAGGTTTTCAGGTTGTTCTCCCAAACCCAAACAAAGGCTAAAGAATGCTTGTAGAACACGCCTGCACACGCAAACATACACCTCCTATGAATAAACTGGTCCTTACCCGACTGATGGAGAAGAGAAGACCTGGTGTGCCGGTGCAAACCCCAGTGAAGCAATATCTAAGCCTCCAATAGAATAGATGCTCAGACACAAATGTGATGAGGGAGAGCCCCATGGCCGTGGCCAGCATGTAGAAGACCCCAGCCATGTTGTCCACATCAAGCTGACTGGACATCACCTCGTTCTTCTCGTTGTGGCAAATTCCTGTCAGCCACTGGGCTTCTAGTTCCTCCATTTCACCTGAAAAGCAAAAGAGCAGAGAGAGGCTCAAATCCTTACCGAGCAGCTCATTGGGGTTTGAAAACGCCTCAACGGATGAATTTTAAAGCTTTAGTGCGTAGCGTTTTTATATTAATGAACCTCCGTTTTATTCAAGCCATTCCTAAATGCTAAGCTTTTTAGAATTAGATCAGCTCCACACAACTCTTTCTGTATTTGTCAGTATGGCTATGTTCAGAAAATGATGTCGTCCGGCAACTTTCGCTCGCAGAAAATCAAGCGAAGATAATTACCTCTTCTGAAGAGTCCATGTTTTTTGAATCCTCCCTGTCCCCCTTGGCTACTAGTAACTGCGTGGAGAAGGGGTGGGGGGTGGTGCACGATCACGGAAGGTTTGTATCATGTGGATGTGCCGACAGTTTTGTTGTCATTACTAAGAATTCCTCATGGGGGGAGACAGAAACTACGCACTATAGCTTTAAGGGTAGACATATGTTTATACCCTGAAGTACATTATATAAGACGTGGATTTACATTTAGAATTACTACTGAAGTCACCGTGCATGTATATAAAATCATCCTATAAAAGCTGCTGTTGAATCTTATCTACATACATTTTAGAAATGTTATTTATTATTACATGATGTTATTTACTATAAATTGATGGTAATTGGTGATATCATCTTAATGAGAGTCTTAATTTGTATTATTTTAAAAGCAGATATCATATGGTATAAATTGTATTTTAGTAGTTTTTGAACCCCAAATTGAATGGCTGTTGACATTTGTCATGTATTTGCATTAAAAGGATTAAAGTATTAATAGAGATATTTGATTGTGGCAAACAATATCTGTGTTTGAGTGAATTTAGTTTAGAAATATCTGTGTCAACCTATAAAGGTTGAATGCTAATATATTTCTGTTTGGTTTTTTTGGGGGGTTGTTGTTCAAAATACATTTCTTTGGGCCTCACCAGCCCCTCCATGTTGCCTGATAGGGCAACAATATTGTTTCTTTAGTGTTAATGAAAGAAAGGTAGAAAGCAACAAAGACCTTATCTTTTCTCATCCCTCACTCTGTGATTCCTTCCCTCAGCCCACCCTCCCTCTCCGGCATCCTCTGTGACATTTGGCGCGTGGCTAATCCAATCTGTGTCATTCAGGGCTGGATAACTAAGGCTGCTAGTGGAGAAAGACAAATATCATGATGGTGTTCAGCTCGATGTCTTCAGGGTGCAGACTCTCTAAAACATCATTAAACCTTTCAGACAATTGAGAAGAATTTGTCTCCTGTTAGATTCACAAATACACAAATAGATGTAGCCACAGTATATCTTTTTAATATGACATTATGACATGCTTGGAATGGCAGCAAAAGAGAATGAAGAGAAATGAGATCTTTAGGTATCAACAGGTCACTTCTTTTCAGGGCTCTTTTTTTTTTTTTTAAATCGTGTGCATTCAAAGGGAAAAGCTTTGGGGAGCTGCAACTGTCTGCACTGTTGCTCTGACTCTGGAGGCAAAGTATTGTTGAAATTCAAATTTTGTTCTCTTTTCAGCAGTCAGACGGCTCAAGCAATAGTCTGGTGACCAGTCAGTTGGAACACAGGAACAAACGTCTCTACAAGTTTCATTCAAGTCATCCACACTTCCAGGGCTTTTAAAAATGTTTAGGTTTAAAGCATAGGACTGGGGGGAAAAAACACATTTATTATAAGACGTGTGAGAGCAGTAACACAACTTTTTGCTTTTCTGTGTTCTCCATTACATTGTTACGAACCGCAAACACAAAATCCATTCCAGTTCAGAACATTCACCTAATGTGAGTTTAGATCTGACAGATTACAATATTGCTACATTGTCAAAATGTATAAATTTGGACTATTACCAAGACTACCAAGACAGGTACATTTGATCAGGATTGTGCTGTCTGAAACTGGGATTGAATAAGTAGTGAGAGCACAAATTAGTTACATTTCCATACTATTGCCAAACAGGTACTGCATAAAACAACAGTATTCCCATTACAGTATATCATGCCAAAATGTAAAAAATGTTTAACCCTCAAAGAAAAGGTGTGACCTGCAGTTTGGTTAGCCATATCTGCGCCAGACCATGTTGTTGTTGTTGCTGTTGTCTCTGTCTGTCTGTCCGTCTCTCTGTCTTTCACCTTCTTCCACTCTTCCCTGAACACATCTTCTCTATGTCCGTGAAAAGCCATATGCTCTCCACCCACATTGTGTCTATCTGATCAAGTAGCATCTGCTAAGACACAGAGTCTCTGTCATCTATCAAGGACCTGCCCTCTTCTCACTCCTCACATTTCTCTCTCTATCTACCTGACACACAGTCTTTCCTCATCTTCCTCTCGTACCGTGCTCCCTGCCTCGTCCCCTCTTTGACCTCTCACTGGCCATCACACACACACACACACACACACACACACACACACACACACACACACACACACACACACACACACACACACACACACTGTCTAGTCTTTCTGTCTCTCACATCTCCATCTCCATCAATCTGCGCCCTTTCTCTCTTCCTCTGTCACACACTTTCTTTGCAGTTTTTGTATCTCTTTTCCCCATTTGTTATCGCTCTATTGTCTTCTCACCTTTCCTTTTTCCCTTATGACTTTTATCTTGTTTTCCTTACAACGCTGAAGTTATTAGTATGAAGCATAGAGGATGCAGATTTTAAACACCATTAGTAAGTTGTATATCGAATGACTCCGCTAAAAAAAAGAAAGTGTAAAAAGATTGGATGGGATTATTAGGAAAGGAAGCTAAGCAAAACAAAAACACTGAACCAGATGTTTTTCAAAAAATTATCCAGCCATGAAATATGATGAAGTGTGGCCTGTATGCTCTGCAGCCCTGATAAGATTTGGTTAGAGGATTATTGTGACACCAATGTTCATTTAATCAACTTCAGTGCACTTAATGTGAGTGGCTGTGAACACTTGCATCAGCAAAATGCTTCCGATGTAAAATGTAAATGAACCTGTCACTAAAAGCTTGAGCTGTCTCGCTTTCTCTCTGTTATGCAGTTGGAAATTGTTTATGTAAGAACTTCTGAAGCTACTGTAATAAAGGAATGTGGTGATTCTGATAGAGTAATGCTTACACACACACACAAGCAGATCTGGTGCTGCAGAGAGGAATATATTAGAATAACTAACACACTCTGCCCTCTGTTTAGAGCAGCCTTTTGTGTCCAGAATAACATCAAAGGACTATTTATACTTCACTGCTTTCCCTTTGTGCTGTCAGCAGACAAGGCAGTAGAGATGAGCATGTGTGTGTACGTGCGCATGAATTACAATGGTGGCAAGGAACAATGTAACCTTTTGCCTTCGTGGATAGCGCCATGCACTTTAAATTTTTGTAAGATAACGCCGTGCGAGTGGGCTTCTCACCGTCTCCGATGATGGCCAGGATAGCCAGATCCACCTGTCGTTTCCAATAGGAGCCTTTCTGTAGAGCAATGCCGTAACCGGTGGTAGCAAAGATGTACCTGAACACAAGCATATCCAAACACAGACAGACACACACACACACACACAAACACACAAAAAACATACTTTAACCTTTAAACAAACATCATTACTTTTATTCCTCTAAAGCGGGGGTCTTCAACATTTTTTTAGCCAAGGACCCCTTAACTGAAAGAGAGATGGAGCAGGGACCCCCTACTACATATATTGTATAAAATGAAGTTGCATATTAAACTGGGCCTACAATAACATGTAGGGCAGCCTAAAGCCATTATACATACCTTTTTAGTGCATAGAATACTAAGCTATTAAAATAATATTTGTTGGAATGATTTTATGAATAATGTTTTAATATTAAGCATACATGTGGCACAGTGAATCCTTGGCATTAACTGTATCTGTGGATGGCCTTAGTGACTACCTTACCTGTAGGCCAGTAAGCCTATGATCAATGTTTTTTTTTTTTTTAACAAATAGGCTGATTTATATTTGCTAATATAGATATATAGAAAAAAACAAACCCCCTTGTTGAATATATCTGCTCTAAATGGTGTCACTTGGATTAAAAAAAGTGGAAATTTAGGTCACAGATATGCAATCAAAATTACTAAAATGAAATGTTTTGGTTGGGCCCAAAGAAAAGCAGTCTTAGCGTCTGCCCTCAGGTCTATCTTATAACAATACTGCCCCATATGTACATCGAAACATGGTTGGCCGCTTTAATCATCCCTCCGCTCCATACTGGCCTTGAAGAGGTCCCTTCTTAAAGCAATTTTAGTGTTCAGCTGATTTAAAATTGGATCTCTTTGCTGCCAGTGTAGAGAAGAGGAAGCATGGACAATGACCAATAATACATACAATGTACATATGGGCAGGTGAGTGTTGTTTTAAAACTTAAAACGTATATATACCTGCCCATTAAATAATCAACATACTATACTTATAATCATTATAAACATCATATATATTATGAAAGTGTTATGTATGTATGCTGCGTATTCTTTCTCAAAATTGAAGAAAAATGAAATGTTGTGGTCATTAAATATGCTAAGAGTATTTAACATGTTCAATGAATTTGAATGGCAGTCAAACTGCACTCTGGCAATACCCTCCGTAAAATGCAGATTTGTTGTTTTTTCTTTAGTTATTTTGTACAGATTAATGTCAATGTCAATTTTATTCGTATGACACCTTACACTACACGTAAACCCAAAGTGGATTAAACAAGCGAGATACAACGGATGAATTAGTGCCCTTTAGATGAGCTGGTAAACACATTTTGTTACCTTTGGACAGAGGCAGGCTAGCTGTTTCCCCCTTTTTTCAGTCTTTGTGCTAAGCTAAGTTAGCCGGCTGCTGGTGGTAGCTTCATACTTACTGTATAAAAACGAGGGTGGTCAATCTTCTCGTCTAACTCTCAGCAAGAAAGCGATTAACCATATTTCCCAAAATGTCGAACTTTTACTTTATATGTGTGAAGGCACAGAACTTAAAAAAAATAATCAATTTCAGAATCACTGTGACTTTTATTTACATGTATCTGTGCATTGCAACCACAAACAAACCCTTTCCACAACTTTCCACAATGGTTTGGACCAAAGAATGGCAGGATCAGACCATGAAGTGAAGACAATCCACACTTAAAGTGTCTTTAGAATTAAAGCTGTGGTTACCCGCTGCCAATGGTCACCAGCTTACATCCCTCATCTCTGCCGGCCATGTAGTTCAACACTGCAGCATCATAGATGAAGGCATCCAGTTTCCTGCAAAAGAGGAGAAAAAAGAACAGAGGAAAGAGACAGAAGAAAACAGACAGAGGGAGGGGATGAAGATGCATGAGGGGTTTGAATTGTTTTTTTGTTTTTTTAAAGAGAGTGTGTAAGAAGTGCACAGAAGGGGACCGCAAGCAGAAGAGGGGCTTATTTTTCAGAATGTGTTGTTTGCTGATCAATTCTAAAGTGTTAAATCATCTCCAATAGGACTGCTATCCAAGCGTAACCAAACACATAGAGGGCACAGTGGGGAGTGGCTGCGGTTCAATACAGCATGCTTCACTGATGATAGGACCTTGGAGGCAAATGTACGACCTAAACAAACTTTAGACAGACACAAATATTTACACTTTCTCTCTCTCTCTCTCTCTCTCTCTCTCTCTCTATATATATATATATATATATATATATATATATATATATATATATATATATATATATGTATATGTATATATTAGGGCTGTCAATCGATTAAAAATTTTTATCTAATTAATTACATACTCTGTGATTAATTAATCGAAATTAATCGCATACATAATTAATGGTGCTTGAACCGAAAAAAGAAAAGAAAAAAAAGGGTACTAAACAACAGTTGGTGACATTAAAGAACGGCATGTTTATTGCTAAGGCCATATGGTCAAAATGAAATGATTTAATAATAATGTATAACAATAACATTAACTTATTTCACTAGTAAATTGCTGTTGAACGACAAAAACAACAACCAGATAGGAAAAGGACATTTACAAAAACTTCAAATGCACCACGAAGCTGTAGTTTACCAGTTTCATTGAACTGTGTCTGTGTTGTTTTTCCGACGGCAGCTGCAGATTGTTACATACCGGTGTTAAATCCTCTACAGTAAAACACAGTCAAACTTTACACCGTTTAGGGTTAGCTGTCAGCATCGTAACTGTGTTTAATCCAGCTACTAGCTAACGGTAGGCTAACGTTAGCTGCTGTCGAGTGTAGTGTTAACTAGCTAGCGGTAGGCTAACGTTAGCTGCTGTTGAGTATAATGTTAACTAGCGTCACATGCAGCGGTGTTTGTGTTGCCTGTAATGTCTGTTTCAGAGCATCAGAGAGAAGTGCAGCCATATCAGTGGCACCAGATTTTCGTCTGTATGCAAATGTCAATATAGAATGGATTAATCTGCGTTAATTTTTTTAACGCGTTATTTTTTCTCAGATTAATTAATCAAAATTAACGCGTTATTTTGACAGCCCTAGTATATATATATATATATCTGTCTACACAGACAAACACACATAAATAAGCAGGTTGCATGAAAGTGAAATGTATAAACAAAAAGATGCCAGACTCAGACTGACATTTTCAATGTAACTGATGCCATTACTAACCGCTGCTCTCTCACTCTCTCGGTGCCGGCTCACACCCACACTAACACACACACCCACACACATACACACACACAGAGCCCTGCTAATAGTGCAGTGACTGGCTGGCATTTCCTGAATGTCAGATCCAGCCCTCTAACGGAGGCTCACAACCGATAGTTCAGCTGTGTAATTAGCTTAACCCAGCACTGGCTCCTCACGCAGGCTGTGTGTTCAAACATGTAGGAAACTGTGTGTGTGTGTGTGTGTGTGTGTGTGTGTGTGTGTGTGTGTGTGTGTGTGTGTGTGTGTGTGTGTGTGTGTGTGCACTTCAGAATGGCTACACACTGGTAAGCATGGATGTGTGAGTGCATGTTTTTAGACGCCAGCCAGACATATTGTGGCTCTAATGGCTTGGAGAGGGATTCAGCCATCACAATATGTCACACCTTCATTTGGGGGGAATAAATGTAGCAGCAAGTATTTTCTTGCCACTTTCTATCTATAGCTTTAAACATAATTTTGAACACAGCAAAATTACCATTTAGTGTGACTCTGAATCGTATTTTACACAACTACGGGGAAACTCTGCAGCGCAGTACTGTACATAGGCTTGTCAGTTGAGCTCCTGTACAAATAGCATCTGGACCCCAAAGAAAACATTTTAACAGAACTGCATTCGAAAGCCTAATTAAAAATGACTTCACAAATTGTCAAATGTTTTCTTGGTATACCTGTTTGCACACACATAAACTTTTTGTTGAGTCGAAAGTGGAATCACAATTTCAAACCCTAAACACCCCAAGTTTTAAAACATGCAAGGCTGTCTTCAGATTGACAACAGCACTACATCATAAAAGCTCAAGGGGCCGCAATCGTGTGGCAACCAGAGAGAAAATGAAATACAAACAGTTCAGGTTGAAGGCTCAGGAGAAGCCAAGAATCTTCACGTTGAATCTCTGGAAACACTGGAAAGTTACCACAATAGTAATAACTCCTTTGCTCCTCTGTATCTGTATTTGCATGTTAGAGTTAAGATCATCCTACATCATGATATTCTACCTGCCGTGTGCTTTTGCATGTATGTGACTTGTCAATGGAGTGTGAAGCTTTTTTTGCCAAACAACCCTGCATTTTTCTGCCAGTGCCCTTTGTATTGGGATCCCCGCTGTGCCGACACAGTGGTCCTATTGAAAAGGAATGAAGCTACATGTCTCTATCAGCTTTCGTGTGAAAGCTGATAGAGACAAACAAATATAAATGCAACAGTAAGAACAAATCAATAGTCATTCATTTACTTATAAAATATTGTAAAATTAGCTGGTACTGTGAGTAATTTAGGACCCAAAAAAAACAATTCAACTCCCTGGTGCATAGTTTTGGTTCTTGTGGCTGAAACAGATTTTGCGTGTAAAGCCTGTCAGCATTATGTGTGATCAGAGCTAATCCAGCCATCGAGCCTTAAACAGCTGAACGCTGCAGTGTTGCTCATCTGCTAATACCACAGAATAGAATTATCAATGAGGGTATTACTGGCTGCACACACCTGCAGCTAGCTCTGTCTGTACAGATACAGATGAGCGTGTGTCTTTATTTTTTATTTTTTATTAAGCATTGTGCTTGTGCTTGTTTGCATGTCATATTAGTTTACCAAAGTATGCATATTTGTGTGTGTGTATTTCTGAATTAGAATTTTATATTAACTTAATTAATTCTGCAAGGGAAATTACATTTTTTTCACTCAGTTGTTAGAGCATACATGACACACAGGCATGAAATACACACATGCACACATGCTCAGGACCTATACATGCACAAAAGGAGAGATGTCAGAGGGAGGGGGCTGCGGCTGACAATGGACAGGCGCCTCGAGCAGTTGTTGGTTTGGTGTCTTGCTCAAGGAGGTGAACTGGCACCTCTCCGGCTACCAGTCCACAGTCCGACTTTTGGTACGTACAGGGACTGGAACTGGTTCCCAACCCAACTCCCCTACGGACTGAGCTACTGCCACCCCTTATGTATGTGTGTGTGTGTGTGTGTGTGTGTGTGTGTGTGTGTGTGTGTGTGTGTGTGTGTGTTTACCTCTGTGCTGTATGTTAATACAACAACACAGGCGAAGGTATTATAAATGCAGCAGTGGTTTAACCTGTCTTTACGTGTTTTCATCCAGTTTACTTATGACTTATGAATGAGCTGAAAGACATATCTGCATGGAAATCATGGATCAAGAATAACATCCTCATATTTGTTGCATGTGCTTTCCCCCCCCCCTCTCTCCTCTCTCTCCTTGTGAGGCAGCCCATCCTTCGAGCTAAGAACTCTAATTGGATACTACCCGATAGCCATTAACCAATCAGAAATAACTTCTTGTCATATCACCTCATCAACCTTTTGTCCTTTACCGGGTCCTTTCCACCATTTCTTTCTCTTTCTCCCTGCCATCTCTCCATTCCTTAATGTCCCTTTCCCCCATCCTTTCCTGTCCCCTTCCTCTGTCTCACTTCCCATTCCCCTCTTTATTCTTACCCTCAATTTCCCCTTTTTTCCTTTTCCGTTGCCCTCCATTTTTCATTCCATTACTGCTTTCTTCTTCTCTAGTCACTTGGCCCTTTCCTCCTGCCCTCGACACTTCCTTCATTTCCTCCAATCAAGCATTTTGCCCTTGGCCTCCTACCCCACCCCCTATCCTCTTATTCCCATGTAATGGTGTGATGAGAGTCACCCATCTGCCTTTGCTCCTCCCTTTCCTTTTCACAGCTTTTACCTTCACTTTTCTATCCATCCAAGGCCAAATGTCTCCACTCTTATAATCCGTCCTTGGTTAGCTTTGTGAGCCTCACTCCCTCTCTTATTTATACACACGCAATATGGACATATATTGACGACAAAAGATCTAAGAGCACAAAACAAATTGTTTGCGCTACTCAGTCTGCAAGTCAACATTTGAGAGAGCACAGGCACAGATTTGTAAGAGTAGAATTAGATTTGAGAGTGCAATCCCAATCATGCACGATCTCATTTCTTTCCAACTGTTTTAGCAACTTCTGAGCTGCAACAGGACACACACTGAAAATAAGGGCCGATTGGAAACTACTTAAAGGGACAACGTGTGATTTACATATTTTATGTTTGAAAGCTAGCTCATTTGCCAACAAACTGAAGTGATTTTAGCTCAAATGTAGTACACAATTCCTCTCTAGTTATTCACACGTTCAAATGACCTGTTTCTGTGTCTGCTCACGTTTCTGTGCTCCGTGGTGCACAAATCTAATTCTGCTCTTAAAAATCTGTCCCTGTGCGCGCTCAAAGCTTGACTTGCAGACTGAGTAGCGCTTGAATTAGTTTTGTGCTCTCTCAAATTTTTTTGTCATCAATATACTTCCATAGCACACCCCCACCAGTCCCATTGTAGAGACCAGTACTAAAAATAGCTCCCGCTGTTCCCAATGAGAAAGCCCATTCATCCCCAGTCTCACAGGAGCTGTCACAGACGGACACAAACACACACACACACACACACACACACACACCCACACACATGTGAAAGCAAGCACACTCACAGACATGCAATTACACACACATCGATGTTTAGGACACACACACGCACGCACGCACACACACACACACACACACACACACTAGAGTGTTGTTTTTTTAGGTTGACAAGTGAATATTTCGCAGAAAGTGAAAATAGTATTTGATCGCGGATTAGTAAAGGAATGCGCTTACTCACAATCATGCATACACAGTGTTCCCTTACCCCGTTTTGAGGCTGACAAGTGCGTCCACGACTCCGGTTTGATGATATTTTACCATGTACTGGTGCATAGCGGGGTAGTTCTTCCTGATGTTCCTCTCTGTGGATCCGTTTGGAACCGTCCCGAAACGGAACGGAGGCGAGTATGCGTACGGGTTCTGAAACTGTGGTGGAGGAAAGATGGAGAGGAAATAAGGAGAGAGGAAAAACAGAGGGGTAAATAAAAAATAAACATAGAGAGAATCAGTGTGTGAATACGTTGTAAGTGTGTGTGTCTAACTGTGTATATGTGGGGTTGGGTGCAAGCAGTATATGTATAGGTCATACCAATTGATACCCTATAGAAAATATATCAGTCACAGTGAAGCGAGGGACTTTCCTGTGATTGTCTAAACTCTTGATTAGTTTAATTAACTTGATTTGAAAAGGACCCCATTTTGGTTAAAAAAGGGCTTAGTCTGAGAAGTAGAAATTCCACGTATAGTATGAATGTCCACCCTGTGACCCACACCAATGTTGCTGCTGTAAATAAACAGTACTATGCAAAATGTTGCCAACTATAAACTAGTTTTAAAATGTGCAGAAGTTTAAGTGGTCACAAATTGGATTTCAATCAAACACACTGTGTCACAATGATGCTGATGCATACTGTATATTGTGTACAATATTGATATATATATATACAAAGTGATATAAACACAGATTTGAAAGGCAGCAGCTACACTGACGTTGCTGCATTTCAGCACAGAGTTGTACTTTATTTAAAGAAAATCACCATTCAACAGTTCTAATGTCGATATAAGTGTGGTGATATTTGTGCCCCATATGTGTGTGATCAGATGCTGCATAACGGTGCACAACATCACCTGCTTATTAGCATCTTTACATCTAAGACCACCTAAACTACAGTGCCTGTAGTTTGTCTCTGTCTGATGAGTCCTGTAAACACAACTGATGACGTTTGAACTTTTTAATATATTTGATCAAACTTCACAGACGGATCTAGGTTATGCAGTTTCTCTATATTGCCCCAGTTAAATACTGGGAATCCAAATGCTTCATTCTTGAGATTGCAGTGTAAAAAAAGCAGTAACTAAAATATGTTTGACTTATTCATTTCAGTTGACAATGTACAACATAAATGTTGCCTTTATTAGAGCTTCAGCTGAGAGGCCACTTTTTTCCTCTCTCTCTTTTCTCCCCATCTCTAACAGAATTTATTTTCCTTTTTTTTTTTAAACTCTAGTCCGTGTACAGGTCAAGGGTTTTGCAGTAGTGTGCTTGTCGCTCCGGTAACAACCTACCCTCAAGCAGTGCAGTAACAAGCTGCCCTCAGTGGCAGAAACAGACAAACCCTATCAATTAAAAGTGGGTATTATGAGCTCCGCTCCAGACAGTTTGAGTTTGTTTGTGTGTCGTAGTACTGAGCAGTGGTTTTACTACATATTATTAAAAGAGTTCTGTAAAGTAATATTCTATGGCATTCCTACATGTCTGTTTTGCTTTACTTTTACATACAGTATTCACACAACACATAGTGACTCAACCTATAGGTGGAGCATGACATATTTTATTTGCATATTATAAGCACTGGTGTTCTATTCAACATCTAAACAAGTATGTATGTATACATATGTATGTCCAATTGTTGAATTGTTTATGTGAACTAGTTACATCATAAATGTATCTGCATTATATATATATATGTAAATATTTACGCATACTGTATCTGTCTGCACACATGTTCATCTCTATTGTATAATCAGGTCAGGGTGAGGGCGCGTTCATAAGTCTGCTGAGCATGAACTAGTGGTGACGTCACGCAGTGTGTGTGTGTGTGTGTGTGTGTGTGTGTGTCAGCATCCAAAGCGATAGCCCTGAGGAAACGCTCTCTCCTCACGCAGTCCTCTCTCTCTTTCCTCATCCTTTGTGGCTTTTTTAAGGTGGAGAAGAAGCTTTCCTGTCAGAAGAGGGCACATATGACACGAGGGACTGGGGAAATTCATATTGGGACAGAGCTCTTCTCTTGCTGGATAATATACCTTTTTTCACAGCAGACATTTTGACTTGTCATAGCAGGAAAAGCACAGGTGAAATTGATAACGTTAACGATGGCTTAGTTCCATTAAGTGTCCCTGTGAGCTATTCCAGTGAGCCAGCATGCACAATACCAGGGCCTCAGTGGAATGCAGCCATGATTATTTCTATTAAACACACCTGATTTCCTTACTATAACATATAAAAACGTATGCTGTAATAAAAAAAAAGGGCTTTTGAGAATTGCACCAGCTGCTGCTAATGAAAGCTTGATGAGAAAATGAAAGAGCAGGGGATCTGTGTTTCAGACAGTGGAGATAAGAGTACGCAGTGCCCTGCTACAGGGCCATGACTGACAGCAATGCCCTCTAGATATTGAGATTTTGTTAACAGGTGATTGAAATCAGCTCCCAACCTTTTCTAGCTCGAGATCCTGTTTTTTACGTGATTTTTTTTTTACTTTTAGGTTCAATTTTTAAGAGCATAGAGGGGATGTTTTGATGTATTAAATACAAAGATCCATTATAGTATATACTTTTAATACATTTTTTATATATTTAAAAATGGATTTATCTCACAATCTCATGTGGTGGTCAAGTGACCCTACATGCTACATCCTAATGCTGTTTTGTATATTACCTCAGCTCGCCCAGACGTATTCACCTCTCCTCTGTCCCATATGTCTTTTATTGCTCCTCTTCGTTCTTCGTTCTGCTCCTCTGCTGTTACCCTCTCTTTTTTATTAGGGAAGTTCCGCTGTTATATAAGCAAAGTAATGCCTTTTTTTGTATGTGTGTCTATGTTATGTGTGCAAGTGTGTGTGTGTGTGTGTGTGTGTGTGTGTGTGTGTGTGTCTGTGTGTATTGTGGTCTCTCGACTCTAGATTTCAATGCTCCTGTTTGCCTGTCCATCTCCGTCACATGCCACTGTGTTTTTCTACATGTGCGCTGTATCTCTCTTAAAGCAGCAGTCCTTGAGGTCCTTGTGTGTTTAGTTTTTATTCTTCTGTGGCTAAACAGTATTGTTGTGGTGTCACTGCAAAGTGTTGACTTGTCAATCAGCCTGGAGACGTTTTACCACAACTTTCTGTTGCTTAAGTTCGATTTTTCTTCTCAAACTTTGAAGCTGCTCTGCGAATCTGAAAGCAGTTTAAGAGCGGCCCTTTCAAAATCAATCCTGATATTGGTCCATGTGGTGGGCAACAATGGGTTTTTTCAACACGTTTGTATGTGTTCAGAGAGGCGTCTCTGCTCTCAAGGGCAGCTGTATCCAAAAGCGATTGTCATTGATTCCATGTCATTTTGGCGCATCGATCACACTACAGATAGAAGATGCATTTACCACTTTAGGCTCACCTCTATGTCACACTACAGGGAGAGCGTATAACTTAAAGAAACTGTACTGTAAACAGATGGCTAAACTAGTATAACAACATGATACTGGTGCCTAAACGAGCAGTTTAAACTTTAAACTGCTCGTTTAGGCACCAGTATCATGTTCTTTAAACTTTAAAGCATTTCATTAGTGGTTAAAAAGTGGTCTAAATGTTTTTTTCAGATTCATATTCATATATTATATTATACCTATATATTATATTATATATATATATATATATATATCATATTCATATATTATACTAAATATTTATTTTCAGGAATCTTTGCACATTGTTCAGAATAAAATTTTAGAAAATGTAATGATGTTATATCTAAACCAGCCCTCAAAATTTCATAAAATATCAGTAAATATTCATATCATTAGATATAAGAGGTTTTTTTTCTTTTAGATCTCTTCCAAACTGATGCATGTGGCCAGTTCCAAAACCTGGTTACTGCTGCCCCAACCCAGCACTTGCTGAAATTTTAATTTTTAAATTCTGAGGGCTAAAAACCTGCTCTACTATCAGCTGTTGAGAAACGAGAACAGGATGTCCTGTAAAGGGCCGGTGCTGTAAAGACAAATCACTGGTGGTTATAGAGCCTAAAATGCCACAGACCTGTTAACTGACTGCCCTCCACTTGCACATGAGATGACCTGCTTGGGAGACATGTTGCCAACAGCTCAGTATACATTCATTACTCCCTCTTCATAAAATATTAAAAAAAAACAGCTCTTCCTGCCATCACTAGCTTAAAAAATATTACAGCTTTGTCTATGTTATTAGCACACTAACACAAAGATGCCATACATTTTTTAAATGAATGATGGTGCTGTATGGTCACAAGGTATTTTTTGTCATTTATTTTTTCTTCCAGCTGGCCTGGACCCCCCCTATGTATGAGTGCTGTGGTCCATGTTGTCTGTATATATGTCTGAAATTGTGTTCATTGTCATTGTCCTGTCTTTTGTTGCTAAACATGCCACGTGATTCCTGCTGCAACCTAATATTCCCATGGGGACAATACAACAAACTACTACTACTTATGTTATCCAACCTCTTATTTTAGATGACAGTGGTTGAATGTGCTCTGCGTCTTCTGACATTTTTAGACTCAAAAATCACAGCTAAAACCACTGCGACATATAGTATTTTTGTTTGCAAGTGCTGAGAAACAGTGTTGGGCAAGTTACTTCCAAAATGTAATACATTATAGATTACTAGTTACTGTCATTTGAGAGTAATTAGTTATATTACAATATTACTGTCTCTGAATTGTAATGCGTTACACCACTTTTGCATTACTTTTGAGTTACTTTCACCAAAATAACAGGGGAAGTTTGATTTGGCAGCTAGCTTGTGAATTTCACCACTGGATCAATAAAGTCTCCTCTTTATCCACTTTAATACATCATAGATTATTCATATTTTGTATAATTAATATAAATGTATGTATGTATGTATAATGTGCAAAGTAACTAAAGCTATACAAAATAGATAAGTAAAACGTATAATAGGCAAGTAGGAGAAAATGAAAATACTCAATTAAAAGTATGGCATTGTTGTAAAATGTTTGTTTATAGCACTTCAATAAGAAATTCATGTTGTTTAGGTTAAAACACTCTAAAGGAAATGTTCATTTATAGTGTGATTAAAACTCATTATTAACATTATTTACAGTACTTGATTTACAGCTGATTTGTGAAAAGGTAGCCTACACAACCTTATTTAACAGTAATTTAGTTTTACTGCGAACCGTCACAGGAAGTGCTTTTATTTTGAAGTAGGCTACACAGAAGTTGTATGTTGTGTAGCCTACTCTTGCTAGCTTAGGGTTAGGGTTAGGGTTACCCTAACCCTTACTGAGAAGCAACATGTCCGTCAGGCTCAAGTTGTTCACTTTCTTATTTGTAAAACTGCAACATATTGAACAGTAAATGGTCACAGTAAAAGACAACATTTTTGGTCGTCATTCGAAGCCATTCCACTACAGGCAGAGTTACTCTCCACGGCTGATAAAATGCAATGATATTTACGTGTAGCAAGCCTCAACATTAATTCCCGACATGTTTATATCTGTCAGCCGCTGACGTACCGTCACCTGTTGGGACATACATGCTGTCCGTACCGTCTCTGGTTCTGGCTCTGACCACGGGAACAGAAACAGGACAGCTCACTTCAACGCAGTGTATTAACTCCTGAAAATAATATCCATCTCGCAAACGTATCTGTCTCTGCAGTCATCTCAACCACTGAATACAGCGACAGGAAAATAATACGGCTTTTTTTTTTTCCTGTGAAGAAATGTGTCGCGGTGTTGGTGAATTCTTAAAAAAACCAATGCACCACTAAATGTTGCGTTAAAATGCGTTGTAACTCGCGTTACTGAGATTGTAACGAGTATAATTTTACCGAAATTTAATTATTAATGCGTTATATTACTGCGTTACAGCAAAAAGGAATACATTACTGTAATTGCGTTACTTTTGTAACGCGTTACTCCCAACACTGCTGAGAAATTACAATAAAAGGACCTTTGACATATTTACTGGCATTTTGTTTCATTGTACATCTCCACATGTGGCAAACAAAGCTGTTGTATTTCCCCTTGCAAGTCCTAGTTTGCACAGGCAAGTACCAACAATGAGCCTACATTAAGCAAACTCTCTATGTCACAGAATAAACGTTAACATTAAGTGATATGAAAAGGTTGCTCAGCCTGATTCAAGACCTCTGAATCGCCACCCACATCACAGATTTTCTCGGCAATTCCAACATTGTGTGGTGATGGGGTGTGTGATGCATGGCTTAGTTTCTACATCTGGTTAGTCATTAATCGCAAAGGTTGGAGGTTCCACAAGCTCTCCCAAAGTGTCCTTAAGCAAGATGCTTAACCCCACTCGTATGTGCTGGGAAAAATGAAAGCTTTGCTTTGGAGAAAAGTGTCCATGAAATGTAAGCGGAAATATTCAAATACACCATTTTACTTAAGGAGAAAATAATACATTTATATTGCGTGAGAAAAACTGCATGGTTTTGCCACAAACTACATGTGATTAGCATAAAATGGGCATGTCTGTAAAAGGGTAGTCTCACTTTGTCTCAATTTACCCTGTAGAGATCTGAGGAGCAGTTAACCATAGTCCTCATGAATCCACAGGAGTTTAGAATTCCAACACAAAGAAAACGGACGGAAATTTCCTGCGGCACCGGAGCAATCCCGGAAGTGGAACGTCAAGGATATAGACTAGTAAAAGAAAGACTCGTGGGTACCCATAAAACCCAAATTTTTTTTATAGATATCTTGGGGTGAGAGGTCAAGGGACCCCTTCGAAAATGGCCATGCCAGTGTTTCCCTCACCAAAATAGCCTATTTAGAAAGGGCAAATAAATAGTTATTTGCCCTTTCTGGCAAGCTAGACATGTCATGGCTGGTACCATGGATGCCATAGGTTATCTACTTTCATACAGTATAATAGCAATATCTCTACTCTACCAGCCCACCACAGCCTCTTAGGCCTCCTGCACACTGGCTGCGTGGCGTGAGCGTGGCGTTTCTGTTGCGTGCCAGTTGCGTGGATCCATTTTTGCGACACAACTGAAACATGGTGTTACGACGTCATACATCCATGGTTGATGCTTCACGCCCCTGACCGGCAGCTAATTGGACAAACGTGTCACGTGGGTCTAGTTGCTCGAGAATTTCAAGCCACTGTCATGGCGGCTCGGACGGAATACAATCTCATATATTATGAAAATAGTTCACCGAAACGTGTTTCTGAAAACATTTTAAGCGAGAAATGGGCCATACAGTTGCTGAATCTGTCTTCATTTCAGATCGACAAATGTCAGTTTGAAAATTTTTCGTCTACTTCTACTGTATAGTCGCGTCGCGTTCAACGGATTCATTTGCATAAAGATGGGCATTGGCCAGCTTTTTGACGCGCAGCATTTTTTCAAATGCAGCGCCGCCTTCCCGGAATGCTTTGCACGTTGAAGTTGCTTGACGTCACCCGTAAGAATAGAGTGGAGCGCGGAGCAACAGAAGCGGACAAATGGATCACCACTGTATGTCTTTGCACACCAGAAACGTGTCTGACGCGGCGCTGCTGCTAGCCTTCCCATTTAGTTTCACGTTGATAAAATGAAATGTTCAAAAATAAAATAAATATATACTTATTTGATTACAGCAAAGACAACGTCGGCAGTATTGACGGCAAAACAGGCTACAGAATATTTCGTTCTGTATTGACAGATGCAATATTTGAAAATCGATAATTATTTATTATAATGTTTTTTTTTAATTACGTTTATATCTGCATTTATGTCAAAACCTAGAGACTTTCAAACATCAAAATGTCATTTATTAAATGTATTCGTGTCAAAATGACATATAAACATCTTTTCGTATTCTAAATTGCCTGGAAACACTTCCAACACGCTTGCGTGTCGCGTAAAAAATAGGCGTCAGTCCTATTTCTAGCATGCACGCATTTTTGAGACGTGCGTGTCACGCAAGCTCTGACCTGTTAACATGGGAGCCAAAATAAAAACGGACACGCCACGCAGCTGACACGCTCACGCCACGCAGACAGTGTGCAGGAGGCCTTAAACACAGTAATGTCAGCCGGGAGCGTTGCGGGTCTCATAGGGCAGTTTTAAATATAATTCACTGACAGGCATCTCGATGGGGGGCTTCCTCCATCATTTTGCACAGATAGCATTGTCCAGCCTCGCTCAGCATATCTTTCTGAATAGCCATATGCCCTTTTTGTCTGCTTCCTTTCTTCCCTAACCCTCTCTGTCTTCCCGAATCCCCTTGACTTCCTCCCCCCTCGCGCCATTCCTTTCTCCCTTCCTCAGCCGTCAACTTGGCCCATATCTGTCCGCCTGTTGTCTTGTACCATCTTGTGTGTATTGGCCTCTCGCTATTCCTCAGTCACCCTCCTGCCAGTTTCTGTACCCCTTCTTCCATCCCTCCCCCCCTCTCTCCTTCTGCTTGTTGTCAAAGCCCTCTACATCAGTCTCAAATGCTCTCTTCTTGGAAGCATCTCCCCCATACCTCTCTCTCCTCAGGAACTCTCTACCCTTTTGTCTTGCTTTTCTGTTCGATATCTCTACATTTGGTCTGACCTTTTCCTTTCATTTTTCAGCCTGTCATCCTCCTCCTGCATGGCCACCTTTTCTACTTTCATTATCTTCCTTTTCTTATATTCTTATATTTCAGTGTGTATTATTATTATTTTAACCACATAGTGACAACAGTGGTATGACAAGCAATGCCTATATTCAAGGAAGAGATTTGGATTTTTAATCTCGAAACCTTTTACCTACAAAAGTCCATGCTGAAGAAGTAGAAGAACACTCTTTCTATAGATGGTATGAAATTAGGCTAATTTTAGTATAGGAGAACCACATTTTGGAAGAATTTAAGACCAGAAATGTGAATATGTGTGGAATATTTCACTTCAAAAATGTCTTGTTAGGTCATGTATACTCCACAGTATACATGCCAAATCTAAATGGTTTGAGCAAAGCAATCCAAACACAATTCCAAATACTTGCATTGTAGATACTGATCCTGATACCAACTGCTACTGCTATTATAGTTGTTGATGTGCATCTATGTCTCTCTATCTACACTCTCCTCTCACTTTCGTAAATGTATAATTTTGTCATTTGGAATGTTTATACTGTAATTTCATTATGCTGGTCTGTTCTGTACACACGGCAATTGATCGTCTGTGCATCCTGGGAGAGTGATCGCTCCTCAATTGCTCTCCTGAGGTTTATTCCATTTTTTCCTGTTAAGGTTTTTTGGGGGGGGGCATTTCTCCTTGTCCAATACATACAACAGAGGGTATTGTACAGATTGTAAAGCCATCTGAGGCAAATATGGTGATTTGTGACATTGGGCTATATAAATAAAGTTGACTTGGCTTGACTTGGATACAAATGTGTAAGTAATTCCTTTTTGTTTATGGACTTTAATGGATTTTCTGCACTTCCTATACAATGCCAGATGTTACCAGCAATATTGTAATTACATGTAGAGGGCACTTGAACTGCTATATGAAATGTCATGCATACACTGCAGCATTTGTTACATGACACATTTACTCTTCTTACTGCTGTTGCAGCAAATGCATCTCTATACTGCTTGGTTTCTAAACACTAAAAAGCGTGCCCAATTTTATTGACAAGTTTGCAACTTCTGAAAAAGTATGCACAACAAGTAGTGTTTATTACTGTTACTGTTGTAGTGTTTAGAGAGTGCAGAAAGGTTGGAATAAATTTGTAACAAAATTGTGTATTAAGCAATATGAGTTTGTTATCTTATTATCATTTTTTACCCTCTGGATTTTGAAAAAAGCGGGACTACAAAAAAAGTATGCCAACATATAACATACCCAGTGTAAGTGTGGGTGGGCTATAACTTACAAAACTAACTTCATTACTGACAAACAACCCCCCATTAAAGCAACACTAGGTAACTTTTCCCGCTTCGGGCCCCCTACAGGTTGGAAGCGGAATTGTCCATTACATCACATTGTCCAGTTCATTCGAACTACAGATCCACTACCCGAACTGGCAAACTTGCATAATGTAATGTAATGGACAATTACGCTTCCAACCTGTAGGGGGACCAAAGCAGGAAAAGTTACCTAGTGTTGCTTTAACAAACTACTTCCCATTTTTTGTCCATTACCTTGTTGTCGGAAAGCCCGGTGACTTGATCAACAAACTCCTCCTGGATCATGAAGGCAGCCAGGTTGGCAGTGTAGGAGGCCAGGAAGATGACAGCGAAGAAGGCCCACACAGACACTATGAACTTACTGGTAGTTCCTTTAGGGTTCTGCACTGGCACAGAATTGTTGAAGACCAGACCCCACAGCAGCCACACAGCCTTGCCCATGGTGAAGGAAGGGCCATGAGGGTCTGAATGAAGGGGAAAGATTAGGAAAAAGAGAGAAAAATGGTTTAGAGGAAGATGAGAACATATCAATTTATAGATAAGAATACTGCCTTGTGTGTGTGATAATGTGCATGCGCACCTCTTCCCTGCGCCAGGTTTCTGTTAAAGCCAAGAGGACTGATGTATTCAAACATGAAGACAGCCATTGCAGTCACCAGTAGGAGCATCACAAACATCATCACCCACACTGATGCACTGAATGGCTCTGAGAGAAAGGAAGAAAGGAATAAGAGGACAGGGATTAACTAATAACACATGTTAGAATAAATGTTTACATTTTACACATCACTTTTTCTGATTTGTGCTCACTCACTGTCTTTTCATGAACTGAATAAATAAATCAATTATATATACACAGACACAGACACAGACACACACACACACACACACACACACACACACACACACACACACACAAGTAGAGGAAAGAACTGCATGGATAACAAGCTGACTACTGCATGTTCACAGAGCTCCAGCATACCCCACACACACACACACACACACATACTTGCATATACACAGGCACACCTCCTATTTGACAATGTGGAGGCGCACAGTATAGGAAGGCCTGGTGTCAGCACTCCTGTCCTCCCTCTGAGCTCACAACACTACTGCAGAGATTAAACTCTGCTCTAATGTATGGGAGAGCACTGCTGGCACAATATGTGTGTGTGTGTGTGTGTGTGTGTGTGTGTGTGTGTGTGTGTGTGTGTGTGTGTGTGTGTGTGTGTGTGTGTGCGCGCGTTGGCAAGCAGCCATTATAGGGTATTCCTGCTAAGCCCTTATAATTGCCACTTTCACAGCAGTAACTACATGCTGCATACATGTCAGCGTGCGTGCGTTAGTGCGTGCGTGCGTGCGTTAGTGCGTGCGTGTTTCTCTCTGCTTTTATGAAATTGTGCTGGTTAGTTTTTGTCTGTGCTTGTGTCTGCCATAGAGTGTGTGGCTTCATGTATGTATGTATGTGTGTGTGTGTGTGTGTGTGTGTGTGTGTGTGTGCGTGCGTGCCTGCGTTGACGCCTAAGCACTATGCATAAAATCAACGTGACTGAGCAGCCATAACAGGGATATCCATGGTCACTCAAGTTAAAATCCTGCAGTTAAGTCCCTCTCAGGTAAGTGAGAGTCATTGTAGCAGGAAGCAGGAGTCAAGCCAAATCCCTCGGATGAAAGAGCAAGTATTGACAGCGGTGTAACCGAGCTGAATTGTGTTGTCAGCTCTGTATCTCAACACACACACACACACACACACAAAACAAAACAAAACAAAACAAAACAAATACCATTCTACACTCACACAAACCGAAAAAAGCAAACAAGACAGATATTCCTCTCCCTCTCTCCTGAGTCCAACAACAAAGCAACAGTTATTCTCTGACAGTCACCTAGAAAGGCTGACGGGGAGACCGTTCCGTTGCTACGGGAGACCATGACGCTGATCCCGGTTTCCACGAACGGGACGGAGAAATCGATGACCTCAGAACGCTCCTCATTGATCGTCAGAGATCCGACGGCCATGACGGCTTTCTTATAGACCACCTTTGGAGGGCGGAGGAGAGGGAGGGCCGCAGGGTTAAAGGGAGGGAGGAAGGAAGGAAGGAAGGGAGGGAGGGAGGGAGGGAGGTATGGATGGATGGATGGATGGATGGATAGATGGATGAGGATGGGGAGTGATCAGTGATGAAGAAAGAAAGACGAGTGAGGACGGGGAGAGAGGAAGAGATAGATGTTGAGGAGGAGAAAGATATGGACGGAAAAAAAGAGAGAAGGTAAGATTTAAATTTTGAGGAAAGGAAGATAGGTAGATGAGAGGGAAGTCAAAAAAGAGGAAGGTGAAAACAGAAGATGTAAAAAGAGTGGGTGAAATGGGAGAAAGTAGGAGAAAGGGGTATGGATAAATCATAAGTAAAAGGGAAAATGGTCAAAAGAGGGACACAGGAAAAGAAGAAGAATGTTTAATCATTGTGGAATTCACTGGTTTTCCACATGTGAAAGGCAGTCGAATGAAATAAGCAATTAAAATAATCAACACAACAGGCTCCTGAATCACACTGCGTGTTCAGATCCCAGTTCAGTCTTCATACTGACTGGCACTGATCCTTAAAGGTGAGCATTACATCCTAAAAACTGTGATAATAATGGAGAAAAAAAACTCCTGTTATTGTCTTCAGTAGTCTACTAATTGCATGCAATCTCTGCAAATTAACAATATCTTTCATGATAATACTTTAAAGGTCCCATGGCATGAAAATGTCACTTTATGAGGTTTTTTAACGTTAATATGAGTTCCCCTAGCCTGCCTATGGTCCCCCAGTGGCTAGAAATGGTGATAGCTGTAAATCGAGCCCTGGGTATCCTGCTCTGCCGTTGAGAAAATGGAAGCTCAGATGGGCCGATCTAGAATCTTCCCTTTATGACATCATAAGGGGAAAGGTTACCTCCCCTTTCTCTGCTTTGCCCGCCCAGAGAAATTGGCCCGCCCATGAGAAAGAGAGAGACATCATGGATTGCAAATAAGCAACGTGGCAGTTGGTCAAGACCACACCCCCACCCTCCACCTTGCCCCCCCCCCCCCCCCTCTCCTCCTCAATAGCATTTAAAGCTACAGACACAGAAATGGCACATACTAAGGAAAGCTTATTGTGGGAATGGCTCGTAGTGGCTGTAATTCTGCACCAAGGCTGAATTTCGGGAAAGAGACTTCAGATACAGTATTAGGGGACCACTAAGACCTATATAAAAGAGACTTCAGATACAGTATTAGAGGACCACTAAGGTCTATATAAAAGAGACTTCAGATACAGTATTAGGGGACCACTAAGACCTATATAAAATAGACTTCAGATACAGTATTAGGGGACCACTAAGACCTATATAAAATAGACTTCAGATACAGTATTAGAGGACCACTAAGGCCTATATAAAAGAGACTTCAGATACAGTATTAGGGGACCACTAAGACCTATATAAAATAGACTTCAGATACAGTATTAGAGGACCACTAAGGCCTATATAAAAGAGACTTCAGATACAGTATTAGGGGACCACTAAGACCTATATAAAAGAGACTTCAGATACAGTATTAGGGGACCACTAAGGCCTATATAAAAGAGACTTCAGATACAGTATTAGGGGACCACTAAGGCCTATATAAAAGAGACTTCGGATACAGTATTAGGGGACCACTAAGGCCTATATAAAAGCATCCAAAAAGCAGCATGTCATGGGACCTTTAAAAACTTTAAACTAAAATAGGTCTGAACAGCTGCCAAATCAACACAAGAGTGTGGACTTTATTGACTGCACACAAATAAAGTTTTTAATCCCAGGCTGATGAATGCCAGATGAACTTCAACTAATGAATAAAATAATATAGACAGCAATAAAGTGTACAGTCTTAAAATGAACTCTGGGACTTTACCTTCAAGTTGAAGCTGGTAATTGAAGATATGCAGAACACTTGTCTGCAGGAGTAGCTAAGATTTGTTTACTTTCTAAGCATTGCCAGTTGGTGCCAAAGCCTTATAGCTGAACTCCTTTCCCCACACTGTTAAAGTTTTGCAAAGTCAACAATTAAAGCTCTTTTTTGGAACATAAGGAACAGGAATATCCTGCCATGCAGACATCTGTAATTTTTTCTCAGACTTTACTTGGATTTCAGATGTACTACAATCTAAAAGTGAAGAATGATCGTCAATACTCTTATCATGACACGCTCCTTCACTTTCTTATGGTGCCACACACAGATAACTGTGCACCGCTACTTCCTGTATATTCAAGTCATAAAAATAAACAGAGCTTAAAACTGGATACATATTCCCATGTGAATTACATCTGATTTTCATGATGAGCTCAATAACATAATATTATGTATATATTCTGATGTCTGCTTGCACACACATTTGGGGGCCATCTGATATTGACCTTTATTGAGCGAACAATGTTTCACAATTAGCTGAATCACAATCACAATCTCTCTCTCTCTCTCTCTCTCTCGTACACATACACATGGAGGTTTCCCTTACCTCTCCCACCATCCCATTCCAGACATTGTTGATCTTCTTGCCATGCTTGCCATTGGTTACCAGGTACAGGTCATAGGTGAACTTTACATACTTGGCAATCTTTTTCAGAATATCGATGCAGAAACCCTTGCAGCACTTCTTGATGTATGTCCCACCAGCCTCTGTTGTGTTGCTAAAGAAACACAAACAAAATGCACATATCGTCAGGTGATGAGTTCAAACAGCAGCTGCTTCAACCAATTATCAACTGCGGTTTAGTGTCTGTGACAGAAAACCAGAGAAATGGCACAGCATAGAAGATTTCGTGGCCGTGTTAATCCAGGTCGATGTTTTTCTTCTTGCTTTATTTCCACCTTTATAAACCATGTATGACTGAAGAACAAGCCACTGTTTGATTCTCTTTCCATTCTACTTGGTAAACTTATATGAATGCACCAATAAACAAATATCAGCCTGGGACTTTTTCACCTTCAAGTTCAGGTCATTTTGACATCAGAAAACTTGGAAAGTATACTCCCTCCCTCCTTCTACCTCTCAGTCTCTCTAGAGAAGGAGGTGTATGACGGCACTGCATCTGCAAGCCTTGTACCATCTGTGTCTATGAATTTGAGAGCAGGGGAGTTCAGACAATGTTCACACGCACACACACACACACACACACACACACACACACACACACACACACACAAGCGTACATCAACTTTCAGCCACCTGGGACTCTCATTTAACTTTTAGATGTGTGCTAATTAGGAGAAGATAACCTCGTCCTTTAGTTTAACAGCGACCTGGACACAAACTTGATGGAAAGAGAGAAAAAACAAACACATCCGGTCGTGACTCTGCAGTTCCCTTCAGAGCTGAAACTCACTCACTTTGGAGGAATTCTGTAGTGTGTTGAAAAAACAAAAGCCAATTCTTGCCCCAAGTGCAAACCCCTGCATTACCCTCCCTAGTCGCCATCGATCTGTCAAACGAATGTCACCCCGAGTCGAGTGGCATCCTTTCCTGTCCTCAAACTGGAAAGGAATTCACTTTTTGTGGTCTAATAGTTTCACACAACAGAGAGCATGTTAATTTGAAAAAGCCAGGCGCTGATCTGTCGGCAGTTGTGAATTACTTTTTGTGAACTGTTGCGAAACCACCCATGGTGGTTTTCTACACATATATATATATATATATATACGATATAACTAGATATTATCTATACCAACTGTTTCTGATATAGCTGAAAAAAGCAGGAAATGGGATCGGTGTTAATAAAAACAGAAACAAGGACAACTGAGTCCAGTTTCTGGCAGGTTCAGCTGGTGGGGGCAGTGACAGAGCATATAGGCCAGAAACTGTAATAGCCGCATTCATGAACACAGTGTACCCATTTAGGCAGGCCATGATACAGTTCCAGCAGTGAGAGCATGTGATGTTATGGAGGCTGCTTGTGAAGTTGCCAGGCCAACTTGATATAGAAATGCTACAGGGCCCGAGGGACCTCCAGAGAGGGCGGTTTGGGTATCTGTGTGACTGTGTTGTGTTGAGTGTGAGTGTGGCTTGTTCTTAGGCCTAGCCTGGATGAGTGAATTTGTGGTTCTGCATGCATGGATAGTCCTCCATCCCCCGATCCAACCCCCGTTACGACTCCTCTCACTCTGCCTCTTTACTTCCCTCCATCTATCCCTCTTTCTCCAAATGGACACTACGGATGCTTGAGATGGAATTGCGCTGTGGGAGAGAGGAACGCGCCCAGACGCATTGGCCTGTGAGTGAGTGGACATGTGGCAACAGAAAGTGTATATGAACTTGTGTGTGTGTGTGTGTGTGTGTGTGTGTGTGTATATGTGTTCCTCCTTGGAGATACTTTATCCTCCGCCCTACTTCACAGTCATTCTGGATGAAAATCTCTGTTAGCCTCTTCCCTAGGATCCTATTACCACTTAATCAGCTCTGTTTGTCTGTGTATGTGTGTGTGTGTGTGTGTGTGTGTGTGTGTGTGTGTGTGTGTGTGTGTGTGTGTGTGTGTGTGTGCGTGTGTGTGCGTGTGTGTGCCTGTGTGTGCGTGTGTGTGGTAAGGCTGACACAAAAAATTGAGTATACATGCCAATATTACTGTGTGTCCGTAAGCGTGTGTGATTGTGTGCATGTTACAGTGGAGAGAAATAATATTAAATTATCTACAAACCAATTACATGCTTTGATTTAGCAGCACTCAAGCCACTAAATGACACACACACACACACTAAGCCACGCTCACTGTGTGTATGTATATACTTTAGAAACTTAGTATAGCAAGTGGCTAGCAGTATTTGGGCGTTAGACAGAAAATTGGTAAGGAAGGAAGTAAATTGCTGAGTTCAGCAGTCGCCTCTATTTTCTGGGGGAGGAAAGAAGCTGCTGCATAGATTGCACATTGCACCTCTTCCCATGCTCATGAGAGAAGCAAGAGAGAGAGAAAGCAACACAGAGCAGCACAGCGACTGTGCTGAAGGAAACGGAGAATGGATGATGTCATTTTGACCACCTTCTGATTACCCAATACATCAATGTCAATGTCATTGTGTTGGACATTAAAGGAATACTTTCCCTCCAAAACGATCATTTATATGTCAATTACAGAAACTGTGGGACCTAGAATTCCTAAAGGAATCTTTTTTTTTTTTTTCTCGAATGTCCAAGAATACAAAAAACTGATTAAAAAAATGGTAATTTACTTATTTCATCACATTGCATTTAAATATCTTGCTCATTCTTGCTTAGCATTTTAAATTGATAGTTGTTGACTATGTTTAGCTAAGGTTAAGCGTTATGCTAAGGTGCAGTGGGCTATTGTGTAACTGATAATATACTGGATATTGATAAATAGGTTATCGTTTCAAAAGTGATGAAACATCGCTGTGACTTTTACTGTTGATCCACATTTTCCAAGTTGTTGCTGTTTTTCACTCTTAAAAGCAACACATGCTACAGTCCATTGACCTGAGGATCCTC